>NC_043984.1:10888014-10983014 GCF_902150065.1 Myripristis murdjan | reverse complement strand
TGTGTTTGTGTGTGTCTGTGTCTGTGTACCCACATGTACAGGCCGACCACCATTGAGCTTCCACTCTGTAATTACACACACCATGACAGCAGATTAATGCCTTTTGTGAGAGGAAGAAAGGAAGACAGCAGCAGAAAAGATGACAAGAAAGGAAAGAGGAAGGAATCTTTTGACTGCCAGAAAGATGCAGGTTACTACTGCCTCTCACAGCTGATATGTTTAAATATACTGTATTGAAGCCAAGCATGGTCTCACTGTTGAATACTGACACACACCCACACGCACACACTGAATAAACATTTAAGCTTGTTGGAAAGCATCCGAAAGTAAAGCAAATGCACAGTTTACATTAGGCCATTGTCAGTGATTTATTTATTTATTTATTTATTTATTTATTTATTTATTTATTTTACAAATCTGACCATTTTAAAGCTATCAAATTCTCTTTTATTGAACTAGTTTATTTGTAAAATTTTTGAGACCGACTCACACGGAAAGTTCAACCAGAAGCATACTGTTATAGCTGGAGCAGTGAGAATGCAAAGGTCATGACAGAGACTCTTCAGGTGTGTTCAGTGATGTGGAAATCCGCGTGATTGTGTCATTCGCAGTGTGGAAATTCGTGTCATTTGCGTCACCCGCCACAAATCCGCATCTATTTGCAGCTTTGCATTGACTTTGTATGTAAATGCGCCACGTTTGACCTGAACACACCTTTAGGATTATAAGTTTCTCTGGCAATGACTTGAACATGTCTCACTCAGCAGGTGCATTGGTGTAACAGTGTCCACCAAGCAGCACACACTTCAGTCAGCTTGTTCTGGCTGAAGGCTCCCAGCAGTGAACAGCGTGGCATCAAGTGACAGGAACAACAGCAATTTCCCAAATACAAAAACTGGTAGCTTTACACAGCCCAATCAGTCTGGCTGTTATAATCCAGAGGTGTGTTTAAAAACAAAAACAACCTCATAAGAAATAAGAAAAATAGCACATATTGTATATAATATGCAAAATTAAAAAATCAGCTACATTTGACACATGCGAATCACATTACAACAGTATTTCCTAAAATCCTTCTCCCCCAGCCCTTGACAGTGTCAGTAGCTTGCTGCCTCCTGGAACCAGTAAAATGTGTCTCGACAACCTGCGAAATCTTTTGGCCCCAACACCTTGGGGGATGAGAACAGCAGAGGTAAGTGTGTACGTGTAAAAAGCTATTACCTGACAGCCCATCCGCACAGCATTTTGTGACATTTGTGTCATTTTTAATTTTTTTTTATGACAGCACAAATTAACAAAGTAATGCATTTTAATTGGAAGTATGTTTCATGCCTGCACTGTGTACCACGAGGTAGTCCAAAGAGCGAGAAAGTCTGTGTTATGAGGAAGCTAGAGTGGTGGATGAGTCCATCAACACAAATTTTCTGCTCGGATTTTGATTCCCAAGTCCGCTCTTTAGGTTAGGTAGGGGAAAATCTTTACCTTGTTCTAATCCTAAACAATCAGCCTTTTCTAATTTTAACCAATCTAATTTTACCTTTCTCTAACCTTTTTCTAACCTTAACATTACTCTTTTCTAACCTTTTTCTAACCTTAACATTACCCTTTTCTAACCTTTTTCTAGCCTTAACCTTTACCTTTTTCTAACCTTTTCTAATCTGAACCCTTACCATTTTCAAACCATTACCTTTTCCTAACCCTAAGTTGTTTTGTTGGTTAAACTGAATTTTAGCCACTTTTGGTAAAGGAAACATTTCACTGATGGACATTAATTAAATTTTTTGTCCGTGTGCACCAAGAAATGGACAATTTGTGTCCATGGATTTTGGGACTATTGCATGAGCTCCTGTGAGAGAGGGTTGCATTGCACTAATCCTGATGTATTGTTGTCATTTTGTTAGAAAGCTCTACTGTGTTCAAGAAGATCCATCATCTGATAAGTTGAGACGCTTCCCTGGTGGCAGACAACAGTCTTTAGTCTAAATTGCCACACGCGATGGGGTCTCTCTCTCAAAATGCTCGACTGTTTGAATGGAAGTCAGTGGAGGAGATGCCTCAGCATGCTGAATTAACAGTATTTCATGGACATAGTTCAAGACATACTAAACTGAATACATTCAATATTAATTGTAAGTTATCTTCACCATGTTTTTCATAGAATATGACTTTTATTGCGAGCTATTATGTGTTCACTCTGGAAAAAGGAGTCTTTGTGAGATGAATGACAGTAAGAGGTGTTGCAGCAGTTGGCATTCATTGATGGCACGACACCAAGTGTGTCAGAGCTCAGAACAAGCAACAAGCAACCAAGCTGCACATACTCATTGTACATGCTCATCTAAACAGCCTATCTGTAAGTGTTATTAGACAATTTAATGCTGTCAACAAAGTGTAAAATGGAAATAATTAACACCTAATAGGCATAAAGTGAGACTGGCAGCAATGCTAATGAGTTGTATTGTGCAAGTACTGATGACTGATGTGTGACTAGTAGGATGGGCACCATGAATCTCAGGGTGACTAAAATTCATCTAAATAACTGAATACATAGACCTATAGTTTATATTATATATACATTTTTAGCACATCACCTACATTTCAGTATTTTCCTCGTCAAAATTTGTGTTTTTTTCTGCATTTGAGGGTTTATTGGGACAGTTTTAATACTATCATTTCTAATTCTTTGCCATTTGAGGCAGGCTGAAAAATGTTATGCACCGGAGCTTACATGCTTGCACTTACACTGAGTGAATTGAATGAGCCAGCTCTATACAGCGGTCTACAAAATTAGTTTGGGAAACCTTTTCAAGTTTGTAAGTCCTACGAGAAAGGTTTTGGAAACCACAAATATATTGTATACCACTGGATATAGCCACAGCCCAGAGAGTGGTTTTGTCCAGGCCCAAAGGCCTAAACCCAAAGCCAAACAGCTCCATCAACAGGCATGTCTCAGCTCTCTGAGGAGCAACTCTTTATTACAGACCTCTTTCCTCAGTATGGTTATATCTGTTCACAGGAGTCAACTGAGAACAGTCTGTGTCAAACACACACATGTGCCCTTTGAAAAGGATTTTAGATGACAGGGCTTTCATAATTTTCTTTTCTTTTTTCAAGTAAAGCTCACATCATAGGTAAACAAGGACAAAATACTAGTAAGCCCTGTTCACAGTTAAATTATTCTCCTTCAGATTGCATGAGTGAAGAATAACTTCCATTCAGCTCAGAGCAGCCACATCGTTCATTTCTCCAATTTTAAATCTCCCAGCAAGGTTGTTTTTATAGAAGTACATTTAACGCTAAATAACAATATTTTTAAAGTAAAATTTCAAATCAAATATTAATCAGTCATAGTGTTTTTTTTTTTCTTTTTGCCGCCAGCACTATTGTTCTTCCACTTCTGGTTTCTTTATTGTCAGCTCATTTCCATATGGCCTAGACTAAATCAGACTAGATATGAAAGCACACAAATTTCAGAAAATTCATAAAATGTAACATTTCTCGTTTATTGGGGACAAGAAAGGTGTGCTTCCTCCACCATGGATTAAAATATTTATTGTCAACACTTAGAGTGTTACATCATCACTCTAGTATATACTTGTACAAATGTGAGGCTGTGACAATGAAGATAAAAAATAGTGAAAACTATCAAGAGCCGTGTTATTTAAATAGACACTGGGCCTGCTAGTCACTGATGGCTTGGCAGCTCTATTATATGGCAAGAGTTTGGGATGTGGGCCGGGGGTGTGAAGTGGCATTAAAACGACATGCGTGCTTTGCCTGTGACACGATTCCTCTACTAATTATAGCTTGTTTCTGTTTGTTTGTTATTACACAGTGTTGTTTTATGCCTCTGTGTGAGTATGTGTGTGGCCTGACAGCTCTCCAACCCCTCCCAGCAAAAAGTTTCTATTCACACATAATCATTTACAGTATGAATATATGAATATATGAGATCTCTCTTATTGCCGTTCAGAATGGTTCTAGGACTGCTCAGCTTCTGTCATTGTGAAATGTTGATAGTCTGTATTTGAAATGAACTCCCACAGCATAACCCACAGCACAGCTGACAGCATATCTGTTACCTAACAGGTGTGGTGAATGACTGACAGATGGAGCAGAAATTAAATGAGGTCATAAAGTCTCACTGGTTGCTTGACAGTGATTAAAAACCATCACATCGGTTCTTGGTGTGTTCATTTTCGAGAACATCAGTTCTTTAAAAAATAGCATTTTTGTGTGAAAGATGTTATGCATCTGGCTGTTTTTTGCCATCATTCCTCATCACAGTGCTCCCTATGTGGCTATTTTGCAGGAGCTAATTTTATGTTCCCCTTTGTACCTAGTCAGTGTATTTTAATAGAAATACAAAATGGCAAAGGTAATGGCAACCTTTAGTGCACCATCCTCCCTTATTCCCCACTCTCTCCATCCTCTCCCTCCCTCCCCTCTCTCTCCTACAAGGACATGGTGAGATGAGCCTGTTTGTTAGGCCAAACTTCCCACTGAGACAGAAAAGAGGTCAGAGTAAGACTGGCTGAGGCACATATAATAGGCTACCCAACAACACAATGTTCAAAAATACCCAGTGCTAAGCTGCAGAGAGAGAGTGTATGCGAGTGTGTGTGTGTGTGTGTGTGTGTGTGTGTGTGTGTGTGTGTGTGTGTGTGTATGTGTGCGTGCGTGCGTGCGTGTGCATGTGCGTGTGTCTGTCTGTGTGCGTGCACATACGTGAAAACTTGTGCAGACGTGTAATTTGTATGAACTGTATGTGCTTGTGAAAAAGAAACAGAAAGTGTGACACTGAGGCAAATGAGTCACCAGAGTGGGATTAAAATAGATTGGTCACCTCTGTTGTGCATCCACTATGTAGCCGGCCGTATTAACGGTGAATCTTATTACAAACATTTGTAACATACACAACATTTTTGGTGTGGGCGAGTGATATTCAGTCAAGTCCAATTCAGTTTCTTTAGAAGGGGCACACCAGTGCAACAGTGTACTAATTACATTAATATAGACCTAAACAAGAGGTGAATACTACAATACTACATTTACCAACTACCCAATATCCACTTACTCATAGTGCAATTTGTCAGCTAACTGTATGTATCTGCTGCCAGATCACAGCCCTGGGGGGCAGATAGATACAGGTTGTACTTTGGCAGGAAATAGTTCCCAACAACTCTTTGCCCCTTGGGGCCGTGGGTTATGCTGGATATCTGTGTCACTGTTTTTTGAAAAGAATAACCGGAAACCTCTCCAAATCACACAGGAACAATGGATAGACCGCGCTACGGATAGGTGTTATGGTAGGTGTTGATGAAATTCTTTAAATAAGGTGAGTGTGTGTGTGTGTATTTTTTGTGTCGACTGGGCCACAGTGAGGCAGAGGCAGAAGAGAAGGATGGATAGAGAGATGGCAGGACATGCTGGGGAGGTTGGAAGTGGTATGACTCATGCGCAGAGCAGCCCCCCCACACCCTCCCCCCTCCATTTCTCTCACTTCCTCTCTCTCTCTCTCTCTCTCTCTCTCTCTCTCTCTCTCCCTCCTGTCATCCCAGTGGTGCCTCATGCCCTAATGCTCAGCGACATCTGGCCTTCATTCAAATCACTTGCCTTTCATTCATCTCCTCTGTCAACCAATAGAGGAGCTCAATCTCAGCAGAGACCGCCCACCTAACTCCACCCCCACCCCCCACCACCACCTAACTCCTCTCCCCCCCCACCAACACAAACACACGTACACTCTGCCTCCCTCCCTACTTTCTCATTCGTTCATTCTAGTATATACTGATTGCCCTCCATCCCCTTTGCATCCACTAACAATGAATGAACTCAGTGCTGCAAAGGAAAAAAAAGAGAGAGAGCATAAATAGACAGACAGAGAGATAGATGGAGAAAAAGAGAGGGGGGGGGGTGGGGGGTGGAGAGCCCACTGCGCAGGTCAGAAGAACAGAAACCTCAAATACCCCGTCTGCACTTGAGCATTCAGGACACGATGTACATCCGGGATATACACACAAACATGGATTCACACACACACACACACACACACACACACACACACACACACACACACACACACACACACACACACATACTGTGAGAGAGAGAGAGAATCACTCATTGAATAATTGTCAGTGCCAGCTTGGAGAGGAAGAGGAGAGAGAGAAATTACTTTACAAGTGTGATGTGCCAGTGATTTTCCTGATAGAGCAGAGCCAGAGTCTCACTGCAGCCAGTCGGCACTGCAAAGTGAAAAAAGGAGGACATTGCTACAGTAGTGCTTTTTTTTTTTTCTATTTTAACTCTGATTTATCCAGGCAGGAAGGCTTTCTTATGTACAGAAACACTCCAAGGATGCTATTGCAAACACAGGGAGAACTACACAAACATAAACCAGTACAGTACCACAGATTTCTCCTGCAGTTTGAGGTGAAGCAGCTTGCCAAAGAGCACTGCTGCAGTCGCTGTGGAGGGCGGGCAGAGCGTGTCTTTGTCACTTTCCTCGTTTTAGTGGACTCTGCACTTTGACTCCATGACATTTGAAGGGAGTATCCATTTTTAAAATCTCCTGCATTTATCTATTTACCTGTGCTCTGCTGCTGCGGCTGGGAAGTTACTTTGAAGAGAAATCTTTGGCACGCAAACAAAGTAAATAGGTCATAAAAACGATTACTGTTTTAAAGTCTAAAGGCTATTAAGAGAGCCAATTGTTACAGGAAGCAATCAGAGTTAACATATCAGAATCACCGTCCTCCGTTTATGTAACATTCACAGGCTAACAACCTTAGGCCACATGTGAACTCTGAAACCCCAGCTATAAAGTTTGAGAATGTCAATCAGGCTTTGTACTTTTATTTTAAGTACTTAGAAACAGGTAAAACTACATTTTAGCTCAGCAGATCACTGAAAGCAGGACTTTAGCCAGAGTAATGTTCTATTAGGGAGTTTCAGCTTGAGTAAAGATTTTGTGTACGTCTTCATCTCCACCTATTTTGATCAAACCAAGGTTTCATAAATTGAACTAATTTCATCAAAGGCATTTGCAGTGAAAATTTTGATTCCACTGATTTAGAGTAAGGATCTTCTATTTTAAAAAAGAGATGAGGACAGAAGATTTCTTTTATCCTCTCTATTACACCGTATTCACATAATGGCTTGTGAAGGGAAAAACTATGCAATTTCAACCCTGCTTTGAAACCAAACCAAGAATATATGACATAACTGTTTGATACTCTTCAATATCATCTCATATAATCTTTTTTTTGTACTTAAATATTCATCGCCACTGATGGATATGGGACTTCATGGATGTTCCACCTCGTTTGGATGTGCCTATCACGCCCCCACAATCCAGAGACGTAATCAGCTGCCTCATTCATGTGGTGAGGTGAACCGAGCCCTCGAGGGATCTACTTTCTGCTGCTCAAAGAAGAGATTTCCTCTTGTAGATGAAAAGGAAATGAAAGTGGGTGGAGGGGAGTACAAACGAGAGCGCAGCAGAGAGACAGAGTAGGGCAGCGAGAGAGGGACAGTTGGGGCAAAAGAGAGGAAGACAGACAGACACGGCAGGCACAGAGAAACAATAAAGACAGATTGAGGGTCTAAGAGAGAGAGAGAGAGAGAGAGAGAGAGAGAGAGAGGGAGCATTAGAGAGCAGAGAGAGGGTGGGGCATGAATGGGGGAGAAGAGAGTATGTACACAGCAGCGGCGGCAGCATGTGATGTGTTCTCTTCTCCTCGGGCAGGCATTACGTAATAGAGCAGTGGTGGTGGTCCCTATCTGCCTATAGGCTGAATATAAGTCAGAATGAATGTATACCATGTCTCTGCACAGCAGGAAGCCAGGAATAGTAATGAATTTCATTATTATACCTTAAAATAATCCTATGTCCTCCTGGCACTACATCATTTTTAAAGTGACCCTTGATTCTCTTTACTTTGAGAAAACCTGATTACAGCAAACAGATGATGTCCTGAAATGAAGAGGGAGAGGTAATTAAATTTGCGTTTGCCATGAAATGTGTGCAACATAATCTCAGGGAAGTGTTGCAGCCCGGTGTTTAATAAACGTACACCATTATGGATGTGCATTTGCATAGATTTTCCTCTTTTATATCTTCAAAACCAGAATCTCCGCGTCTTACAATAACAGCTAATATCTAAGATTGGGTTAGACAGCACACAATTATAACCTTCATATTCTGTAATGCAATTATTGCCAGTCTGGGATGTGTGTGTGCATGTGTGTGTGCGTGTGTGTGTGTCATTGGTAGGAGAGATGAGTGGGGGGGGGGCTTTTGTTGCATCACCATGTGTTCACCATGGCTCATTTATGAAACATCCCACAGAGAGAGAGGGAGAGAGAGGGAGAAAGATGCCAGTTTGTGTTTGAACCAAAGCACGAGCTGCTATGTATGCTGTGGCTGTATCGTAACATATTATTAAAAACCACTGAAGAGCATGTGAGCTCACGTAAAACACATCAGTCATATAAATCTGCGACACACTGGCTGACTACCTGGACAAAAGTAAAGATGACGCAAATCAGAATAGAAAGATAGTCCATATTATCTACATGCTATATACAGTATATATACAGTATATATGTGTGTGTATGTGGAGAGTCATTAATCATTATTTTTCCACCTAATGTTTGTTATACAGACACGTCGACAGACAGTAAAACTTCAGCAGAGATGAATTAAAGTCTAATGCATAGAATTGAACCTGTTTTAATACAAAGAGTAAAGTAATGCAACAGTGAAACAATTGCTTTCTTTATTTCTGTCTTCTAAGGATAGGAATGCTTGCCAAAACATAGAAAACATCCCACAAAGATCCATTTGAAGGTTGTCTTTTAACAGTAAAAAATACATTTTTTTCTAATGAAATAATTGCAGTGGATTCTGGGGAATCGCTGCCTTTCCCTTCTCTCTGCGTTTTTTTCCTCTGTTTTAATACTAATCGGCTTGTCTGTAGACTTCAGCTGTCGCAACGTACTGTCACTCATGTTGATAAAATCCTTTAATTCTGAATTTTAATAAAACAAGAAATTGTTTACTTCCTTATACATCGGTTTAGACATAATACAAAATTTCAGTTTAACCACCACATCCACTAAACTATCAAATGTGGAGAAGAGCCAGACAGTCCACATGTGGCCACTGTCGGATCATTGGGAGCGTGTGAAATAACACATGCACCCAAATCTGTAATTGACTGAGCTGAGCACAGCAGAGTGGTGCAGAGTGGAGCCGAGTGACTTGTATGTTGAGGCAGGGGTCTAAATATAGGATGCTGCATGATTTCTTCTGCTTGAACAGGGATTCACCCAACCTGAGCTGAGAATGAGAGGAGAGGGAAAGGAAAGAGAGGGTTGACAAGAAAGGGGGAGAGAAGTGATATGGAAAAAAAGATGAAGACAGGTAATTAGGTGGTGGAGAGGCGTCAAAGTAAAGAACGGTGGGAAGGGGTTGGGGCCATATTTAGAAAAAAAATTCCTCAGTTGTGTCAGTTTGACAGAGGCGGGGTGGTGTGTGAGCGAGGCAGAGGGATGTAAGCTCGGTCACATGGCTGTGTGCATCCCATCGCAACACGAGGGATGGGCTGGCAATGTAATCTCTGTACATCTGTCCATAAACGCTAGCTGCTTTACAATCTGTCCATCATCTTAAACCATGCTGTTTGCAGTGTTATGGCCCTGGGTGAAAGTGAATAAGATGAATGAAGACAGAAATAGAAGCAGTCCATCCATAAAAAGCAACAGGGATGGCGCTCGGGCACTATCTCCACGAGTCTATCAGAGTAAATCTACATGTACACAAGCCTCAGTTGAGGTTTTGGCTGCTCAGGACAATTTTATATGAATCCTGACTGGAAGACAACCACTGTGGTCTTCCATTACAGCTATATTATAGTTTGTATCCTCAAAGAACAAAGCTGGAAATTGCACGGCAGCTCGTGATTTAAACTACAGCTACACAAAGCGTTGAATACTCCTGGGCATTGAACCCTATAGAAGCCACAGCACACAGGCAAATGAGATGGGTGTATTTCCAGTTACATCCAGCATGGCTGATGATGATGTTGCTGTATGTTTTTCTTCATGGCTGATGATCCACTTTGCCATTCAGTTTTCCTCATATTGCACTCATGATGCTACTGTTTGTCTCAGAAACATGCCCATGTATTTCTGCCGTTAGTTGGCTGAGCTAGAGTTTACACTATTAACTATATTATTAGGAGTTATCTGTTTTAATGTGATATTTTAATCAAATCAACTGTGGTTTGGTCACTAAACTAACAAATAGAATATTCTATATATATATTATATCCTATAATATTCCTATCTGTGGTGCACAATATGGAGCTGATAGTGCCCTTTGTGATTTTTTTTTTTTTTTTTTTTTATCTCGTATGATACCATGAAACAGTTCCTACAATACTGCAATAGGGATTTAAGGTTTTAGTGTTTGTATGTGAAACTGATAATGGGCTTATTATATCTTCAACATCTGACAGTGAGTCGGTGATCAAAGGGCCTCTCTCTGCCACAGTTCGCAACACAGTTTGAGTGCAATATGCGGTTTAAATATGGTGTATACAGGTATACTTTTTTTCTTTTTAACATATGCTCAATTTCTTATTTCTACATTTAGTGTTGTAATATTTTGTAGAATTAATGCACACATTCAGACATAATGCTCATAGCGCACATACTTTACTCCCCTAATTTCTAAGGTGCATGTTTTTATATTCCTTCTTACTATTTTCTGTTTCATTCGACTTTAAATCTTCTCTTGAGAATGTGAGCAAACTGCAGCTGACCCAATTACCCCCCGGGGGTCGATGAAGTGTTTTCTGGTTGTGATTCCTCTCACCTCAACAACCTCTGTTTATGCCCGGGCGTCAGAGGGAGAGCAAAATAATGTCGGCGGACAGCGACATCTGGTGGTCAGCTGTGGGACTGCATATGTCGCGTTAAAAAAAAACACCAGTAGGTGGCAGTGTGATCATGTAGGTTACGTCTGCCACACAGGCATCCTCCTCCTCCTCTGTTGACCCGAGCCTTTTTGTCTCCTTCCGAGTCTCCGTCTCTTTCTCTTCCGGTTGTCGTCCATTCGTGTGGCAGGTAGTTTAGTTTTTTACCCTTATGCACTTTTAAAATCTAACCCAATCTCCCTATATCTTACACGCTTTCTCACAAGCAGTGAGCCGATATGACGCCATACATCACCAGCTACATGTCCCTGGCTGTATTTATTAAAAGTGACCCATGTATAAAGATAAATACTACACTATAAAATATTAGCGCCCTGTGCAGCTCCGTAACGGCTGGCTAACATGCAGCAGGATACAGCCAAGCTAAATATTTACTGAAAGAACAGTGTTACCTTGGTGTCTACTACAGCATTTTATTTGAAAGCGGCCCCAGGTCTTTTGTGGTTTTGTTTTTTAAATGCTCAGAGCTCTGTTCATGTCTCCTGAGCCCTGCTTCCTTAGCCGGTTGCAGGCTAATGTAGCTAGCTATCTTGTGCTAGCCGGTAAAAGGACGTGAATGCATGATACTTAAGCATCGCTCTGTATCTTTCTCTTCCTCAGATTACCAGTGTCGAAATGGCTAAGTCAAAGAACCACACTACCCACAACCAGTGTAAGTATGGATTCATTGATGTGTTAGTGTCACATATTAGGAAGAAGTAAGCTAGTTAATGAAAAGTATCCAGTTACTCCTGCAAGTCAAATTTGAGACCCAATGAAGAGTTTACTGCATCACTTGTATATTCCACATCCACATCTTTGGGTTGTTTGTTGTCATGTTTGCTTCTGTCTCATGTGGTGACAATACAATAGTCCTCCAGAAACTAGAGTTTTCCTTAGACCTGCAGGTTTGTTGGTCATTCTAAAAGCTAATTCTAGAGGATAATGTTTGCAAGGTGAATTTTGACCATAAGAAGTAAACCTGACCAGTATTTAGGGAAAGTGCTTTTGTAGTGGCTATCTTCATTGTATGTGTTCTGCTTTACAGCTCGTAAGGCCCACAGGAATGGCATCAAGAAGCCCAGGTTTCACCGCTATGAGTCTTTGAAGGGGGTAGGTACTGTTTACACCTGTGTTTTGTGGGAACTGTTTACCTGGGGTGTTAGATGTTTAGATCCACTTCTCATGCATCCTCATTGTTAGTTTGTTGACAAGCATTGCATGTAAGGATGTACGATAGTATTGTTGTGGGTTGTCTCAGGCAGAGCATCGTCCAGGCTTGTGTAAACAGGATGAATCTTACAGTTTTGGTGGAAAGAAAATGCTATGCAAAAATAAGAAATGTTGTACATAACCTAAGTGAGTGCGTACATTTTGGAAAGCATTGCATTTTATGTCTGAATCTGCCAGTGGGTCATCCCAATAACAGCGGATATACTGAAAATGTTAGTTCCACGACAGCAATAATTTTGATGTTCTCTGCAATAAGGTGGAAAAAAATTGTGCGCATATCAGAATTAGCAATTGGTCAGAAGAGTTAGAAAATATTGGCAATCTAATATCATGCATCCCCAATTGCATGGGTTTTAATGAAACTTACATTGTTTTCTTGACAAGAGAACTGCTTACATTACTTAAAAACTTCCTAAACTGGGAAGTCACTCTTGACTGATCAAAGGTGGATGATGATGCGTTTTTTTGGAGTTGATTAGGATCCTTTGCACTTGAAGTGATAAAATTGATTCCATATCTATTCTAAATGAGCAATATCTGTCGCTGGTAGTGGACAGTTTGCTGGAGACATTTCAGTAAAAATGAGACTCAGTAGTTGTAAGTAAAGTCTGCTGTGAAGAACAAATTGGGGCAGCATTAAAACCTCATTAATTAGCTAATCACAGGAATACTAATGCTCATTTACTCATCTAATTAGTTTCTCATGGTAACTTCTAACTCCCTGTTCATTATTTTTCAAATTTCTATATTTGGCGCACGTAGTTTGTGTAGGCAGTCTTTTTGTCCCACCACCCTTCAGAGTCGTGCAGAACTGGATGGTGTAAAGTTACAATGAAGGGAAAGGAAGATGATTTTTCAATCTTTACTGTTGTGTTTATATTTACAAGTGTTGGATTTTTGTGTTTTACTCATTAGGCTCTCATTTTTATCAGTTCATAGTCCTTTGCTACCTAATAAAAACTAAGTGGAGGTATCTCCGTGTTTGGTTGCAGGACTTGAATTTTGGTTGGTGGTGTGTAACATGCTGTGATTTTTCTGAAGTGGTTGATAATGCCAGCTTTGTGCTTATCTTGGTTGCTGTTGGCAATGAAAGCAACTTAGATCAGACCAGCACAGTTAAATAAAGATTACTGCAGGCTGTAGTTTAGGTATGATTCAAATGAACTATGATATTTATTTAATTAAACAAATTTTCCAATTACCAATGTCTGGAGTTGAAATTGCAGCTGGAGTCAACTCGAGTTCTGCTTGATTTTTCAATCATTTTTCAGATTGAATGTGTTGAAATGGAGAATCAGCTCTTATTTAGTCGACTCCTTGTCCTGAGTGAAGGGGTGTTCACGCTACTGTATTACCTTTTTCTAAAGAACAACTATGAATTGACTATAAATTAATAAAATTTAAAGGCCAGCTTTTTAAAGACGCTCACATTGGTCGGACGTTTATCAATCGATTGACTGGTTGTGGGCTGACCAGCTGCAAGGCCTTGTTCAGACCGAAGGCAGATCAGATTTGTTTCTCAGAGCAGTCTTGTGTACATCACCAACCTATCTGAATGGGTTGCTGTGGTAACAACATAGGTGTCAGTACATAAGCTGGTGATTTGGTTTTCTAACATGGAAGCATGAGAACTGGAGGTCCATCATCTCACCCTCCAAACAATACTGCTGTCAAGTCGACTGTTCTGTGTTGTCTTCCATGTCTCTCCTAGCAGCTGCTCTGATGCCCTTCCCTCACTCTGGATTTGGCATCGCCACGTTGCATTATGAATGACACAAGAGACGCTATAAAGTCTGATTTGAGCAGCCAGAGTGTATGCACTAAGAGGCATCTGTAAAATTCTGATTGGAATCGCATTTCAAACCACCTTCAGATCTGGTTTGGATCCAATTTGAAACAGTCACATTAGATATGTTTTTTTCACTGCCCATGTTTTTTAAAATCAGTTTGGATACAGTCTGGATGTGCCAAAAAACATATTTGGGCTGGCAGCCTGAACAAGGCCGAAGAGGAAGAGGCAGTATATAGGAAGCTTGAAAGTTGACAAAACCTAGAATGAAAATGGATAAGTTCAGTAGAAAAGTTGGCAAGAGCTGTTAACCCTGATCAGAGCGTGTGGCTTTATTGTGGGAGTTCCTGCTTAGTGCAGCTGGTTTGGCTAAATGTCTATTACAGTCAAACCAGACTGTCAACATTCATGAAGATCGTCTTATAAGCTCATTTGGGTCTTTGCATGAAAGTGCTTCTGACTGTTGATTTTTGATTTTGCTTGACATCCTGAGCAAGAAAATGTAAAGGGTGATGAATGGTTGGCACTAGGTGAGCAGTGTATAGTGATGAGCAACACTATGTTGTATTTTAATAGATTTGAGTAAAAGAAGTCTTTCAGGGCACTGCTGTAACAAATTGGTTATAAATGAACATTGAGAATGCAAGAATATTTTTGTAGTCACAGGGAACTGCGAAACCATTCGTCTTTTCTCAGGTACATCTTGCCATACAGTGCAGTTGTATTGTGAAGATTTTGTAGTGTGATTGTGCTTTTCTGGACAGTTTTCTGAAACTACAGTCGTTTTTGCTGTTGAAGTCTTGGTTTGTGTTATGCTCAAATGAAATGATAAATGTCACCTCTGTGATAGTGTATTGTCAAAGCTACACTGATGCGACCATGAGAAGGCACTGCAATTACAGATTATTTGACTTGTCGAGAGTGGGACTGCATCGTTTGTGACAGACAGTATGTTGTGTATAGGCTGTTATACATAGAGATGGCCTGTCCAGGTATTTATAAATGACAGGTACTTATAAAAGGGATAAAGCTCACTGACCAGTCTTGCCCCACAACAGAGACTGTTAAATGTCCAACCAACCAACATGACTAAATTGCACATGACAAACCAACAAAAGCAACATTTTTATCTTTGGTTTACCTTTTTGATGAGATGATTTAGATGGGAATTAGATGAAGGTCAGACCTACACTTCAGTGGAGTGTTTTTCCTGTTTGACTCTCCTTGTGTATATCTGCCTTATTACAAAGTATTATTTTAGTACACCTTGCTGAATCTACAGGACATGCAATATATTGTATATCTGCTTATAAACACATGTGGCTTGTGAACATGAGCTGTGCAATCAAAGAAGCCTTGAGCTGTTGTCCCAAGTTTTTCTTGTGTCATTAGTATGTCATTAGTATCATTAGTAACTATCATTGTGTTTCTTGCTGCAGGTGGACCCCAAGTTCCTGAGGAACATGCGCTTTGCCAAGAAGCACAACAAGAAGGGCTTGAAGGCAGCAAGGAAGGCAGCGGCGGCAGCAGCTGTTGCACCTGCTGCACCTAAATAGACTTCCCATCACCTCCTTGTCTGTCATGGTTTCATAGACTGTTGCCACCATCACAATAAAGCTATGCTTTGTTAACAAACCATGTTTGCATTTCACCTCAATTTCTATTATGCTTCGTTCAGTCTGATCCTGTTTAATGAATAATTTGATGCTTGTGAGGAACACCTCAGTAAAGAGCTGGGCTCTGCATATTCATTGTGTAACACAATGTGCAGTACATAGTGGAGTTGCAGTATGTTAAGTTGAAGAACAGATGCAGAAATGTCCATAAGGCAAATACAGTGTGGGCTCAAAGGCAAAAAGAGATGCCATACAAGCATGAGCCAGCACTACAGGTGCATGATACCTTCACATACCAGGAAGTAGCTTAGTGATTTTCTGATCATGAATAATATCCAAAATGAAAAAGAAAATGACAGCAAACAGATACTTTCTACATTATTTTTTCTGTTAGGAATTGCTTAATGTTGGTGAAGTTGATATTTCGCCTAAAAACACTACAAAGAGTTGGGTAACCTTTTCTGACGAATAATGTCTACTTTTATTTGAGACATTTCAGTGTCTTTGAACACTTGAGCAGGGCAGATGCTTGTGGTTACGGAGACTTCAAACCTGGGTCCTCAAGCTAAATGGCAGTTTCTCTACTTCATTGGTTGAAAAATTTCCCTTGGCATATTTGTGGGCCAAATAAACAGCAAATGCATACTACGTTATGAAGTAAATGATGTACCAAATCCAGCCCGAGGCTGCAGAAGCTGTAACTCGGTCATAACAGCCACACCTTTACCAGTAAACCAAGTACAAATCATTGATCCAGCCCAAAGCTGGGCTTTGTGCAGAATATTGGTAAGGCTGACTTCTGTGAAGGCCTGGCAGCCATTACAGGGGTCATATATGGATGACAGTCCAAAATCCATATTTATCCCAGAACTTAACCAAAACTACACAAGTTTACAGGTGTGACTTGGTAAACATTTGGAAGTGAATGTCAGGCCAAATATTTAAGAGCTGTAACTTAGCCATAACAGCCATGTCTGTACCAGGAATATAAGGCAAACAATCCAGAAGTAAAATAATAACCTCAATTTCTAAACATCGTACATGCCACAGGCAGAGGATTGTGAGAATGGTTGCACACAACCCGCAGATCACCTCCAAAGACCTGCAACAACATCTGGCTGCAAAGAAGAACTCTGCATTCCAAGGAAAACACCTGCTACCTACTGTCAAATTTGGTGGTGGTTCCATCATGCTGTGGGGCTGTGTGGCTAATTCAGGGACTGGGGCCCTTGTTAAAATCGGGTCGGATGAATTCAACCCAGTATAAACAGATTCTTCAGGATAATGTGCAAGCGTCAGTCACAAAGTTGAAGTTGCGCAGGGGTTGGATATTCCAACAAGACAATGACCCTAAACACAATTCAACTTCTACAAAGGCATTCATGCAGAGGGCAAAGTACAATGTTCTGAAATGGCCATCACAGTTCCCTGACTTGAACATCATCGAAAATGGATGGGATGTTTTGAAGCGGGCTGTCCATGCTCGGCAGTCATCAAATTTAACTGGACTGGAGCGCTTTTGTATGTAAGAATGATCAAAAATACCTCCATCGTGTATCCAGACACTCATCACAGGCTACAGGAGGCGTCTAGAGGCTGTTATTTTTGCAAAACGAGGTTCAACTAAGTACTGATGTCATTTTTCTGTTGTGGTGCCCAAGTATATGCACTAGTCTAATCTTGTTATGTTGCCTATTGCATATTTCCTGTTAATCCAATAAAGAAAACGTCATTGCTGAAATACTTCTGTTTCCCTAAGGTATGTCATATATGAAAAAGAAGTTGCTTCTTTGAAGTATCAGGTAAAGGTGAACAAAAATCCAAAAAATTAAGAGGGGTTCCCAAACTTTTTCATATGACTGTGTATTGGCTGATTGAGCTTTACACAGCAATATCCATATGATTCAGAAAGGGTTTTTTTTTTCCTCGTTTGGCGGATTTGGTTTTTGTGTGCCATTATATCAAAATAGAACTGCGGCAAAACTAACATGGTCTAGTATTTGTAAGACTACATAGCCTACACTGTACATCTGCACTATTCCATTTAAATGTTATGTCTCTGATACATGTTCCAGATAAATACTACTACATGTGACAAAAATGCCAAGCATGTATGATCGACAAAAACCAATGCAACCTGGGCAAATTCCATAAAAACACATTCATGTTGGGTGTCACGTGTTCTTCGCCAGCTCCTGTACAGCCAGTGTTTCCTGGTGTGCTTGTTTTCACATGAGGTAACATAACAGAAAAAAATGTTTTGTTCCCACACTGCTTGGTGCCAGGTTAATGATATCCAACTGTGTAGATCCACATAAAGGCTTAATATGTGTATACCAACTGCAAGATCAGCGGGCTATTGATCACTAGGCACTCTGTGAGGAAAATGTCCTGCAGTGAAAGATGTAGCTGGACTGAGTTTCATATGTTACTCTCAACTGTATTTTCCTCTAGGATGACAGTCACAAGCAGCTTTGAGCTGCTGGAAAATGGAATAAAATAATATAAACGCACTGTAATGTTCAGATCTTATCAAAATGAAGTGATATGTAGTTTATTCTTCTGGGAGTCAGTGCTCCAGCATTTAATACCCATGCCCAGTAGGCATAACAAGACCCGAGCCAGACTTGCACGATTTGTGAGGGTGCACAGCTAGATTTGTAAATTCATCATAGAGGAAACAAACAACAACAACAACAACAACAAATGAGCAGCTATGTTCGTACACATAACAGCAGTCATTAGTACAACACAAAGAAATGATGAACAAGAAGGAAATACGGCCCAAACTAAATAAATAAACAGACTGACAGACAAAATGCATGATCATATGTTCAAGCTGTAACATCCTGGGTCAAGTATCTAGGTGTCACATTTAGTAAGTGGCCAGCAAATTTATGAGAGATAAGGAACACCTAGAGGACCCAGAGGGATGTGGCAGCCACCTCGGGCCTTGTCTCTCACATCTGCTGCATGAGCAGAACAAAAATCATTTAAGACTGCAAAATATCAGTTTTGGCTCTTTATGCATTTGACCCGTAAGCACAGCTTTGTGTTTCACTTCCCCACTTTTTCATTAATAATAATAATTTAAAAAACAATCGTACTGAACTCCCTGTGCAACAACTACTTTCATTGTTGTTTTTTCGGCAAAAAGGGTAAATGCAGTATATGCTATGTAAAGTAAATATGTTGCACAGCTGCAGTAGTTCTTATGATTGTTCAAATGAAAAATAATAGATACATATATGTAACTAAAATGATGATTCTTATAATAAAAATGATAACAAAATAAAATATAATAATAGTAGTAGTAATAGTAACATTAATAATATTTCAATTATATATGCACGCTTGTTCATGTTATTCATATTCATACCATCATCATTATCATGATCATTATCATTATTGTTATTATTATTATTATTAACCGCTGAGTTGCGTGACGCCTACGGAAGCCAGTTGACGTTTCAGCCGCTCACTTCCGCTCATGCTTTCCACCGCTTGCATCATTTCCCCTCTCATGTCCCTCTGTCGGTAGCCGGGAGCGGACAGCATGTGAGTGTTACCATTCAAACAGAAATGTTTCAGCATGCGGGCTGTGCTGCGGGGCTGTGCCGGGTGTCTGTGCTGGTGTGTGTCCGTGTGTGTATCCTGCCCTCCGCACACTCAGTAAAGACGAGTGTTATTCAGCAGCGGAGGGTTTTAGCGTGACTCCGGAGCGGCTAGCACGGGGAGCTAACTGCAGCTAACAACAAGGAGGCGTCATCCTCTCCCTGTCAGACACTGAGGAAAAGTCACTTGTTGGACTTATTCTGGGCGAAGTTCTCCAGCCTGTATATACTGCCGAAATACCTGGATGCTGTACACATTTTTTAAGTTAAAATAGCTGTTGGAACAAATTTGTTTTAGCAATACCTCACGGGTTTTATGCACCGTTTGGGTTTGACATATAATCCAAAGTTTCAGGAGGGAGTGTGTCGGCTGGGAGAAACACACAGAAGCAGACAGAAATCTCTGAAAAGCTGCTGCTGGCCAACAGTTGTGTGCAGCTCCAGTTTAGGTTCAGTTTTACATTTTGATTAAATGTTTACCCAACCTAGAGGAAGCCATTTGCTTGTGGTTTAATACACGTATGTAACAGTCTGTTTTAATCTTTTATTTAGTCAGGAATGTCCCATTGCGATTAAAGTTACCTTCTTCCAGAGACTTGTGGTCAACATGGCAGCACAGTATTTCATTTTACAGGATAGAACAATATATAAAAGCAACACAAGGGAAATCTTGCATGAAGGGAGGTATGCAGACTATAGCAGCAATATCCAAATGCAGTCCACCTGCAGCAGCTCGAGAGGATGTACAGACACAATAACCTCAACTCCACAAACCCACTGAATTATTAATTTATTTTTTCTTGACTATTGTTGATAGACGTGATGGTGGAGCCAGTTCCTGAGTCCATCAACTTTCCCTCTGAGGAGGAGAAGATCCTTGACTTCTGGAAGGAAAAAGACTGCTTCCGTGAATGCCTGAAACAGTCCAAGAACAGGCCAAAGTAAGTGCCACTGACTTTGTCTTTTAACAATGGAGGCGGGTAAAAGCAACCAGATTCCATAGGAGCATTACATAAAATTCAAATGCTGCTCCCTTGAGACAACTGGAGCTTCTTTACAGTTGTTGTTTTGGGATAAAACATTAGTATCGACGTGTATCAGCAATTAAGCTCCAACGTTTCAGATTTATACTTGCATTGTAAAGAAATTCATTGTTCCGATGAAACTGTGGCACTCTAGGTAGAAATGATTGTTGAATGGTTTACAGAAGGTGTAGAACAATAACACAGCCGTCTTGAGTTGTCCCTTCTTGTTTTCGCTAATTATTGTTGAATGTACTTCCAATTATTGCCCTGCCAAGCGAAGAAGCTGCTTTTCCTGTCTAACCAGTTGTCTTTGGCTCAGCCACTTGGATCTGATAGGGAGTTTCATTGTTTATCAGCACATTAAAGTAAGTAAATATGTGGTAGTAAACAGTGTATCATTAGATTCTGTTTTATACATGAGTTATCTGCAGATAATTCATTTAAAAAGTCACTCTGGAGACTTTTTATAGCTGCTCTATAATACAGTTTGTTACATGTTAAAAGGGGGACACAAAATGGTCCATGGTCAAACTGCCAGCCCATCAGTGAATTTTAACAGTGCCACTATCAGACCGTGTGTTCACAAGTCTAATTGTGTCTCAGATGGGTCAGTATCTGTAGATCTGTCTGTTAAACAGAGCTGCTAGTCTACAAATAACTAGAGACTGCTTTTCTGTTAGTGTATCAAATATACACCATAGCAGAAGGCATGCTGTTTTTATTCATTACTTTATCACATCTCTCTGACAAGCGCCATATAAATCGGATTGATATAATATAATAATACTATGCATGAGCAAAGAGCCACATTCAAAAAGAGAATCACATCTGCCTTTGTCAAATGTTGTTGTCGTAACAGGTCTGCTGTGGCTGAGGCAAAAATCTTTGAGGAGTAGTTTTGGTTCGTCACAAAGTATTTATCAGCCAACGTTCATGTTACCCTACATTAATTCTGCTCACTTGTGCAGGAAAATCTCATCATGCCCTAACTATGGCCATTATTCTTCATATTATCTGTAGTGATCTCTGTCTAACTGATATCCTATTGGTTTACACTTTTGAATGTCCCATCGCAACATGCTGTTATAACAGAAAATACATTAGGGCTGTCCCCGACTGAAGAGTTCTTTGGTTGACTTGTTTGCTTTCCCACCGATTAATGTCTGGGGTTGTGCTAATTTATGTAATTAATGATTTCATGGGGTCTTTGACAATCAGTATGTGCTGGTGTGGAGTTGTGAGAAAACACTTTCAGCCCAGTGAAAACAATAGCAGTGGCAAGCACGGCCTCTCCTACACTTCCTTGAATCTAAGCTGGCTAAAACAGGAATTAATTGTTCATAGTGATTCATTTGCATGTTCTATAAAGCAGTCAGTAGAGCACATACTTCTGCCACCACCATGTGGTTGTCAAGATATACCAGTTCCACATGTCAGCTATTCACCTAAAGTTAATCATGCGCACTGCCACACATCCCTTTGTTGCATTTTTTTCACACAAGTTGGTGTGAAAAGTTAGTCAGTTCTTTATTGCCACGTGATCAACATTTCCACAGAGTTTCAATATGTAAATATATTCAGAAGTTATATGCATTTTTATGTAAAGCCATGCCCACTGTGATAGACCCCTTTGGTCAGTTTGTGTGACAAGTTAACCAGTTCTTGGTTGCCACATGCCCACAAAGTTTGACACAAATCCATTCATAACTTTTAGAAATATCCTGCAAACCAATGAAATGGGGTGAAAACAAAACCCTGTCCAGTCGTGTTGGTGGAGGTAATTATATTACAATACTGTGTATTTTTGTGGCCTATTTTGCTTTAAAACATGTTTTGCTGCTCCTCTCATCCAGGTATACCTTCTATGATGGCCCTCCCTTTGCCACTGGTCTGCCCCACTACGGCCACATCCTAGCTGGCACCATCAAGGACATTGTTACTCGCTTTTCCCACCAGAGTGGCTTCCATGTGGAGCGACGCTTTGGCTGGGACTGTCATGGGCTGCCTGTGGTAGGAATTTGTTTGAATTGTCTTGTATCAATTTTGATTGAGTTTATTGTCAGTGCGAACTTTTCTGTGAAATTTGCTGTACGCTCACTGGAATTCACACGGGTTTGGTCTTGGTCACTCATGTGAGAACTTTTGTTGAGTGTGATTTTATAGTTTGTGTAGTGTTATTTGACACCGAAATGATCACAAGTTGTTTTTGTGTCTTATCCACTGTGTTTTTTTAGGAGTATGAGATTGATAAGACTTTGGGAATTAAAGGGCCTGAAGATGTGGCCAAGATGGGCATTGCCGAGTACAACAAACACTGCAGAAACATTGTCATGAGATACTCCAACGAGTGGGAGGTGAGCAAAAGGGAGTGAATTTTGGTCTTCATGAAGTTGAACTTTGTAATTATATTTGTGAGATCAGCTTGTCATCTCGTGTGTGTGTTCATGTGTGTTTGCCCCCCTCTAGATATCAGTGACACGAATGGGCAGGTGGATCGACTTCAAGAACGACTACAAGACTCTCTACCCATGGTTCATGGAGACTGTCTGGTACAGATCCCACAATCTTATTTGTGATTTACTTGTCTGTTTAACTAGAGATTTCTACTGACTTCGGTCACATATCTACCCAGAACCAGCCATGCTCCTTGCCTGGAAACAGGTGGCAAGTATCTCTCCCTACTGCTTATTCATTTTTGCTCATTTTTGTTTCTTCATGCCATTTGATTCAATTAGGTGGGTGTTCAAGCAGCTGTATGACAAGGGTCTGGTCTACAGAGGTGTCAAAGTCATGCCTTTCTCCACTGCCTGCAACACCCCGCTCTCCAACTTTGAGTCCCACCAGAACTACAAGGTTGGCAGAAAGCCTAAACACTTCACACCTCAGCCAGACTAACTCAGCACATGGATATTCATAATTCTTGAGAGACAACAAATCTGAACTAGTTTATATGTCGAGTATCAGATCTGAAGAAATCTGAAGTGTGAAGAAGTAATCACTGAATCAACCTTGTATCTAATATCTGTCGTCTTGTTTTGTCTAAAGGATGTTCAGGATCCTTCGGTGATTGTCAACTTCCCGTTGTTGGAGGACGAGACTGTGGCTCTGATCGCCTGGACAACCACACCCTGGACACTTCCTAGCAACCTGGCTCTGTGTGTCAACCCCGAGTTGCAGTATGTCAGGGTCAAAGGTGAGAGACACAGCTTAACATGTAGGAAAGGAAGTAGGAATCCTCGTGCTGTTGGTCTCTCTGCGAAATTGTCTAATCATTTTCATTCTTTTGGCGTTTTGTAGCTTGACCATGAAGTAAAGTCAGCAGAGGTAGTTTTTTATGTGGGAATGGGTTTTTATGGCCAATCAGTATTTCCAGAGTCCAGTGAAAGGAACCAACAGGTAGTTATTAAGTAAGACGTAAAATAAAGTAATATGCAAAATTTTTGCGCTGTTTTGAGTTACTTTGATAACAAACACTAACTTTTAGTGAACAATATTGCTTAAAACTGAAAAACCTGTGTACCTCAGTGTCAGCTGATGGTTATTTTATTGTAAAACAGCAAAAAAAAAAATTTGCAGCTGGTTCAGCAAAGTACAGCTAAAGGAAGGAACTCTTAAACTGCACAGAGCAGTTTTTCCTATTTATGAATATAATGGGAGTGACTTGGGCTAAGTCAGCCTTGACTTTTAAGCTACCAAAGTTTATTCTGTACTCTCTTATGCAGCTGGTATTTATGTCAGACAGATACGATCACGACTGTTGACGAGAAATCAACAGGACTAGTATGGTCCTTTTTAAAGCTTTGTTTTTCGACAGCAGAGCTGCCTAATTGCTTCCTTTGTTTTGACCTGCATTATGCAAACTCATGCTTATTCTCTTCTCATTTTGAAAGAGCTGTAAAATCCTAATCGTAATGACTCTGAAACATAAATTTTGTGCAGCTTGAAAGGACATAATCTGATTTTTATGTTAATGTAAGCTTCAAGCTTCCTCATTAAATCTTACCTATGAAGAATTATGGTATTGATTTTCTATAAAATATAGTACATTTTAATGTAATGTAATTTCATATAACATAAATCTTAATTTTTAGCCTGTGGCCCTCCATCCAGATTAATTTTTGGCTTTTTGGAGGAAAGAAATTGGGTGCTTCCTCAACAACCAACTAGACTCTCTACATTCCTGTTCACTAGTTGGATGTTAAGGCATTATTACTGCTCAAAAAGGCAGCTCAGCACCCGTCTTCCAAACCTGTCTTCCGTATGTGTGCACACTCACCCATGGGATTAATTGTAGTAATAAAAAAAGAAGAAGAAGTAAAAGCTTATTGTGTTGAATTTAATGAATATTATGAACTTGGAAAATGAATGAAATAGCAAAGTCACCTCTTGCCCAGCGGCTCTTTCTAATTGCTGTTATTTTCTTAGTGAAGCTGCAGCCATTGGTTGCCTCAGTCATGCATTGTGCCAGAACTGCAGTCCCTTCACAGCAGGGTTCAGTTTAAAATGCTACCAGCTACAAGCCTGGCCCTTTTGGGGAAAAAAGTTTTTTGATGTTTCGTCCTACTTATTAAGTGCAGCTGATTATAATATCAAATGTTTTTTTTAAACAAGAATCTTAAATTAGCTCATGTTGACAATAATTCAGATCAGCCTAACTTATACAATGACGACAGAAATCATTTTGCAAGTGTAGGAGTCACATTTTCAATATAGTGACCGTCTCGGCTGGGAATGACCCTATTTCACCTTGAATTTATAGTATCAACACTGCTGTGTGTCATGGGGTTCATGGAGTGTGTGGCAGGCTTAACGCGGAACCAGGCTGGCAAAATCTAAGTAAATTGCTATGTATCATGTTGCCTATCAGGCTCTAAGACTGGTCTTGATCCAGGGTCCACAAGCAAGCAGATCCTGGGTTTGAACCCAAGCCTAGGTTCTTTCTGTGTGGAGTTTGCATGTTCACCAGCAACCAAAGATAAATTCAGCACTGCAGAACTCCTTTTTTCCCTTCTCTAGACAGATTCATGCTGGAGAAATCTCATCACTGGGCCATCAGTAAACACACAATAGGCCAATATAATGCTCAGGAGAAGAACCACGTGATGAGAATTAAAACGATGCTATCTGATCTACATAGTCATTGAAGGATGCTTAATTTTATGTCAACATTTGATATAATGAAATGAAAACCACCTCTGCCATACATGGTCCACCTACAGAGTGGCAGAAAAGCTATTGTTGCCAGTCAGTAGCTGCCTTTCCCCTGTTGTGCCACTGCAGGGCTGCTACTAGGGCTGTCTTCAAGCTGGACCGTGTTAGGCCGTGGGCCATTATCATCCCCCACTGTTGCACTCATTTTGTCCAAGTTTCTCCTAATGGAGCCTTCTATGCCTTTAGCATACCTTTGTAAAGTCTGACTCATCATCCACACTTCACACTTACATTTTTTGACTTTATAGGTTTTGTTCTTTTTCTTTTCCTTCTTTAACATAAACATGATTGGGGAAAAAAGGTCTACCTATTGTTTATAATTTTTAAAGGGTGATGATTCTGGTATAAAATATTTTCACTGTAAAATTGGCCTTAAATTCCATGGCATTTAAAAGGTCTTCAATTTAACTTCAGGATTTCTGCAGACACCCTGAAATAGTCACTACTGACTGCTGCTACTAATGTTATTGGCACAGTGACGATTTCATTTTGTTAATGTTGTCAACAGTTAATGTTACTGTTGTGAGTTTACCATTATCTAACTGTGTGTGTGTATGTGTGTGTCTGGTTCAGACTTTGTGTGTATTGTGGATGAACATCAATTGGGGTCACTTAAAAAAGCAGTGTCCTTGTTCAAATATAAAAATACTCCAGAGAGGTAGCTAGTGTTTTTTTTTTCTTTTTCTTTTTTGTTATCCTCCTCCTGTAGTTTTTGGTTCCCTATGAGGAAACCTGGTGGGTTTTTAAAAGGATGACCTAGATTTTGTCCAGCTGCTCATTGCCTAGCTGATCCTGCAGGGGGCACTGTTGAAGCATCATCAGCCAGCCCTAACTGCACTGCCTGTGCTGTGCTGCATGGGAGATCGCCTTGGCATACCAATGAGTGTTTTTACGTATCGGCTCAGAGACTCTCTCTCTCTCTCTCTCTTCCTCTCCTTTTTTCTTTCTTTCTCTCACTCCTTTTCTTTCTCTCCTTATCCACCCCCATTACCTTATTGTTCCTTTGCCCCCCACATCCTCTTGTTTTTGTCCTTAGAGTTTTTGGTTTCTCTGTCATTCTCGCAGTCTCTCTTTTTTTTCTCTCCACTCCCCATCCCTACCTTTGTCACTCTTTGAGTTGAGGGCTGCCAGCAGCAGCAGGTCTGAGCTGTGCAGTCATTTATCACACCACTGACGAGAGAAACCTTCATTATTGATGCTGCCCTCCTCATTCTCTTTCTCTCTCTCTCTCTCTCTCTCTCTCTCTCTCTCTCTCTCTCTCTCTCTCTCTCTCTCTTTCTCTCATTGTACCTCTCTCTCTGTCTCTCAGGCCATTCAGTTTTTACCCTGATACTCACAGCTGTTTTTCCTGCTGTTTGCAACCTCTCCTCTTCTTTCTCTTAAACTCTCCATTTGGCCAAATAGAGTGCACTAGGCATTTGTCCTAAATGCCTTGTAGACTTTAAGTTGGAGTTGGACTTATTTAGCTCAGTTTCTAAATGAGTGCCTCTGGCTAAGGCTGGGCAATATGGCAATCAGTAATTATCTCCATATATATTGGTAATTATTATGTCACATTTAAAGGCCACTTTTTGCTTCTGAGTGTAATCTGAAGAAACCAGGAGGTTCGTTGTGCTCATTAATGCTCCCAAAGCAATACAGCGTACAGCTCCAGTGTCTTTCCTCCTTCATAACCGGCTGTGCAAGCAAACTTCTCTCTATTTCTGCCACATTATTGGTGTCATTTGGGTACCTGCTGTCTGTCTTGCCACATGACATTGGCTACTGATACACTGGCTATTTGTGTGTCAGTCATTGAATATAATTATGTTTAAATTTGAATTTCTGAAGTTTGTGTTGACATTTTGAGTATTTTTTATATTTATTTTGAGAAATTGTTGCTGTAATTGTGGTTATTGTTTTATTGCCCAGCCCTAGTTGTGGCCAAAATGATGAGGTCCTTTCCTGACCTTGACTGTAAAGCTGCATGATAAGATAATACCTCTCTACTTGCTATTCATTGAATAGAAATCATTAACCGTCTCCCAGTCACAATTATTATTGTAGATACTAGAAAAACAAACTAAATTATTGTGACCAACATTGCCACAGTTTTTGCTATTAGCTTGGTATTATTCTGTTAACTTCCCCTCATTATTTTTATAAATACAACCAAACGCTGGAGTTAGCCAAGTCCTCTTCAAATGTTTCAAAATCTCTCTAATGCTGCCAGTACGTTCCTCCATGGTTTATTGAAAAGCCAAACAAACACAAGTTGTATGCTGTTCATGTGTGGTAGCACTAAGGAGACTTGACTGGTGGATGCTGACTTTACTTGATAAAAACAATAACTTTCCAAAAAGTTGTTAATCAAAAATCATTATTGTAATAATGAAAACTTAAAAAGGTATAACAAATCATGCAGTGTTTTATCATGGTTTAGAAAAACTGAAGTGTTCCCTCCCTGCAAACAAGAAAGAAAAACAGAATAGTCTCTCATCAGATCAGTTAGTGTCCTCATACCCACTAGTAGTTGTATGTAGTGCGAATATTGAGCGCTGTGCGAAAAGACGCCTGTTGAGCATTATATGTGTTGCCTGTGCCTTTTCCCAATTAGATTTTTTTTATTATGATTTGGTTACACCAGTTTCCAACTATGCCACAGATGCCACAGGAATGAGGCTTATTTTGTATTTACTTTCACGCTATGTCGTAAATGTTATGGGCATTATAATGCCATTTATTGTCGTCTCTGCCTTTGTCAGAGCCAGTGCCTCAGTGCAGACCGAGCCAACCTTATGATCACTGCAGCTCTCCCTGTTAAACGTATCCAGTAAATGTTTTTTTGTTTTGTTTTGTTTTGTTTTTTTGTTGTTTTTTTTTTTTGTGCTGTTTACTATGCCTGTTGTCTGCCTTTGCCCCCCACCCTCTACACCTCTGTGTGTGTGTGTGTGTATCTTGCTGTCATGCCACAGCACAGACTTGGCTTATATAGCAAGCTCTGCAACATTGCTTCTTAAAGGAATAGTCCCCCCATTTTGAAAAAAAAAAAAAAAAAAAAAGATATTATTAAAAGTGATATTTGTTTTCTTCATTGAACACATGGACACATGTGGACAAAAAGGACAAAAAATAACTTTCTCTTAATTACTGAAGATAGCTGGCAAGCAGTTTTGCTATAAGGCTCTTTTTCCAGTCCTTTATATTGCACATGTTTCACGTTCTTTTCAGGCACCTTCCAGCCACCTTTATAACTGAGGACCAGCACAGAGCTTAGACCACACAAGGAAATTGTTTATTTAACAATATTCAGTGGACTAAGGTGACTGTTTGAAGCATTTTAGCAGGAGTTAAATGACAGGAGGCTAAGAGTTAGCATTTGGAGCATCTAGCCAGTATCCAGTACAATAATGAGACAAAGACAATGAGAGGAAATTAGCACTACTGTCCTATGTAATAGCAGGGGCAGGAGTGAAATGATATCAAAATTTTCACAATCGGTGAGCTATCCCTTTAAATAAATGGTTGAGCCCCAAAATGGGGTCTGAGCCTGTTTATTGTGTTTTCATATGACAGGAATACAAATGTGACTCTGAAGAGCATTTGCCTATAGGGGCAAAATTATATTTACAGCATAGGCCCAATATTCAAAGTTTTGAGAACCTGCTTTCATCTATTTTACTCTACCTCAATCTGTCTCTGACTTTCAGAAAATGCAACAGGGAAGACCTACATTATGATGGAGGCCAGGCTGGGAGCTCTGTTTAAGTCGGAGAGCGAGTACACTGTCCTGGAGAAGTGAGTATACTGGGGCCTGATCGGCACCAAAAAGCCTATGAGGAGTGCAAAACATGAGTAAATACTGTACTACCTGTAAATACTTGAGGTTGTAGATGCACAGTATACAACAGTGATTTTCTGAGGTCCTGGCTACATCAGAAATAATTTGCATACATTGATGAAAGTATCCCAGGACAGTGGTTTTCAAATTTAATTCTCTAGAAATTGTTACATTGTTTAATTATGTTAATGTTATGTTTAAAGCTCACCACTTTAAGTCTTTTTGTCCAAGTCTGAAATCTAGACGATTTCATACCTAAGACAAACCAAAATATCTTTTCTTATCAGGTTCTAGGAGCAAAATCACTTCAAACGAGTGTCTGTGGCTTTATGAAAGTCAACTTCAGTCTCTGTAACATGAAGAACTTTGAAAGTCCCTCTCCTAGGACACAGCAAAGAGTTCAGTTGTGTGTCTTTACTATCATATCTTAAGTGCAACAATAAATATTAGGGGTCCACCAATCGTTTCCTTTAAGATTGGAACCGGCTGATTTTATGCCAGATCAGCTCAGACTGAGATCGGCAGGTCTGTCTGACTGTAAAGCTGATTGTACTTTGCATTTGAAACCATTTGAATTTGAAAGTTGCCAAGAAAATCCCTAATCTCTAGGAAGTATATTGAGGCAATGCTGCACTAAATGGTTACACTGTAATAAAGCTTTATACAACAGGGCTAACAGGAGTGAAAGGCAAAAAGAATTTGTCTCTGAGGTTTGAAGGTTTGAGGTTTTAGTATAAGTGGAAAGTTGAGTTGCCATGTCTGTGAAACGGGTCTACTTTAGTGTACTATAGTTTCTCATGTCGATAGGTTAGCATGATGAAGCGGTTAAGGTGAGTGATAAGTGTGGGAGACCATTCACCTGAAACTGTGAAACTTCACATCCAAACTTTGTAGTACATCTAAAAAAAAGTTTGAAACTCGGACACTGTTTCAGAACAATCTTTCAGTGATTGACTGACAGACTTATATTTCACATTTTCTGTGGAAGGTTTTCTCTTGAGTTATAACTAGTGTTCCAGAGTTAAAAGACAAGCATAAAGCTGGTGACAGGAGAATTAGTGGAGGTATATTTTTTTGTAGCTGAGTGTTACTCTACACGTCAGAAAGTAAATCGAATTCCCTATTTCTCAGTTCAGTGGATGGTAGTAGAGCGAAGGGAAAGTGCAGAACATAGCACAGAAAGAAAGAATGAGGTGTGATATGTTTAACTCCCATGAGTAAAGGAAACATCTCAGTGAATGAGGGATACATAATGTATTTAAACGTGGCGGAGCACATTTCCAGCCATGATTTACACCCACTCAACCCGTTTATTGGACAAATTAATTGGCAATAAATACAAAGCCATTGTTTGTTGAAGCATTTTTTGTCATGACAGGAGCTGCTTCCTCCCCAAGGACAAAGTTCCCATCCACAGTGGCATGAATAGCTTCATTAGAAGGAAAATTATGAAAACAGTGTAATGTGACTGTCTCAGCTGCCATATCTCAAAAAGCTGAACAATTGCACAGAGATCTCAGGAGATCCGGAAGCAGCATTTTTCATCACCAATACAAAACCCCAAAAAGATGGTAATGCACATGGATGATATCAACATTCCCCCAGTAAAGTTTCTCATTCCTGTACAATCTGTGCCTCGGTACATTGAAGGTGTTTTGGTTTTGATAACACAGCAACTCATTACGCCTTTTGAATCTGTGTTTCTTTTATTTCTTGTCGTACCTGTATATTGGCAGAGAGCTTGCTGCAAAGTTGTCACTGTCTGGAAAACAGAAACAGTGATGGAAATTGGAATGAGATTGAAGCCTTACATGTGTTCTCTGTGTTTTAGGTTCCCTGGCAAGAAGCTGAAAGGGAAGAAATACAAGCCTCTCTTCCAGTACTTTGCTAAGGTTTGTAGAGTCGATGCTCTCGTTGCAGGCTGTTGCACATTTTAATGTATTGTTTGCCACAAGTCTAAAGTCAGACTATATCTCACTTTAATTACCTGTCTGAGCACAAACTGGCATCCCTTTGTTTACATTCTCAATCTCTGTCTTAATCACTCTCTTATTATCTCTTCCTCTATTTCTTGTGCTTTTTCTTCACCCACCCACCCACCGCCTCATCTAATGCTTATCTCCTCTCTGCTCCAGTGTGGGGAGAAAGGTGCCTTCCAGGTTGTGATGGATAACTACGTCAGAGAGGAGGAGGGCACAGGAGTTGTCCACCAGGCACCTTACTTTGGAGCTGTGAGTTTCATTTTCAGTTCAACCAACAGTGGTTTTGATCCTGGTTTGATACATTTTTTTATCTGAATATATATTTTTTTTATCTGAAGCTGTCTATCGGTGATACTTTTTTCGAATATTTACAATATCTTTAAATTTATATATATGAGCCTTGTATATATCAATATCTTTAAAAAAGATGTACAAAAACTATTACTAGAGTAAATCTCTTGTTACTAAAATGTCTGAATGAACAAAATGAACAAATATTGCAAGTACAGAATAGAAACATGTGAGGGATACTGTCAAATATAATAAATCTTTAAAAAAAAAAAAAGGCTCATGTCAATGGGAGAAGACACTGACAGGCTGATATCCAATATTAAAAGAAAAGGCAGATAGAAAAAGGCAAGGTATCAGCCTGATACATCAGTAAACCAATTCATCAGTCCAATCCCAGTATCCAGTGGTATTTTAACTCTATTTCACTGATCACTTTGGGAAAATATGGAGTAGCTATGGTATCATAATGTGAAAACTGTCCTAACATAACAGGTGTAATGGCATCTACTAACAGGCAATCCATTTTTTTTAAACAAATTTCTGTTGTACTTAACAATTTTCCTACATTATCAGTTTAATGCTAATTATATTAATGATATGATCCAACACTCATACTCTGTTTCTCAAATCTGCCTCTTTAGAATGCTTTAGGTGCACAGAGGGCACCTTGTTTCTTTGTTTATTGATTGCCCATTTGTATGAATGCTTATGGCAGTAAAGCTTACAAAATGATATGATCGAATGGTACAGTATCAGTCTAATCCTAGAGTCTGGACGCCAATGCTGCAGTGCTATCAGAGCTATTGGGTCATTGCTAATAGTCTAGATGCCCTTGTCAAGGGCAGATAGATGCCCCTGCAGCTACAGCCAGCTGTGGATAGACATTCTCACTCTTGCTCTCTCTCTTCTTTTGCTCTCTGCTTCGTGCTCCCCCTGTGTTGGTGCAGCTCAGTCCCACTGGGGCTGCTAAACTAAACACTGTCACTACCACATCAACATCTCTTGGCTACATTTCTGTGTAAATGTTTGTTTTATCAGCAGTTGTGTGATTTACTGATGGTAGTCACATTAACTAAAATCTGATGAGTATAAGATAATTATGTGGATATTTCTCAGATTGTTTGGTTTATGACTAGATGAAAAATGACCTGTGTGCCATCCATCTTGGATCTTGACAGGGTCTTTGAATATAAAACACATTTACACTTCCAGCTGAACAGAGCTTTGAACTTTCATGCTAGGCTGTCACATACCATTAGTCTGGCTCAACACTGCAAAAAATATCCAAGTCATTTAGTATTGAGTTATTTTTCCCTTAAAGTAAATAGTGCTTGACAATATATTGATATTATATTGATATTATATCAAATCATATCATGCTAGAAGATTAGGTATCATCTAGGATTTTGGATTAATATTGTGATATGGCAAGTGGCCAGTTTCAGACTTGTCCTGCTCTTCCTCCATCTTATCCACATTACTGATGATTGTTTTTCAAAAATATCATTGTGTAAATATTTTGTGAAATTAGTGATATTCACCCATACAATATTGTCACAATATCAAGGTATTTGGTCAAAAATATAGTCAGATTTTATTTTGTCTGTATTGCCCAACCTGAAAGCAAACAAAATGTCTGTAAAAGGGATTACAGAATTTCATTTTTTTTTTTCCCCAATTAAGTGTAATGCATTTTGATAAGTTATTGAAACTTGAGATTGCATAACTTAACTCTTTTTCCAGTGAAGAGGTCTGTCAGAATAAAGATGTCTTCAGTCCAAATGAATTATCTCTGAAGTGTTATTTCCACTGTAGGATGACTACAGGGTATGTATGGAATACGACATCATCCAGAGGGATCAAGCCCCTATCTGCCCTGTCGACTCCTCAGGCTGCTTCACTGCAGAGGTCACTGACTTTGTGGGACAGTATGTCAAGGTGAGTGACGTACACCAACAGACATTTACATGCAGATGAGTTGAAGTGAGGGAGTTACTGGTATGATACATGGGCCAAATACCTTCACAGTATGATGCTAGTTTAATTCAGCTTTTGATTTTCCACACTTGAGACTCCACTGCAAGATTACATTCCTCTCCACCCACTTTATACTCCTCTCCATCTCTCTTTTTTTGTTGAAAATGCCTTTGATCATATTAGTATAAAATAGTTGTCATGTTTTTCCAAATGTCATTTCAAACATTTTGATTAATGCATGCCATGTTTGTTGATGTATGATGGAGGGGGTGGAGGAGTCCACATTAATATCAGGAATTTGCACAGGAAAAACTGTTGTCAAAGCACGTTATCAGTGTTTACGAGTGCACTGAGTGCCCTCTTCCTGCCTAAACATGACCAGCTTCACAACCACCCCAAGTGTTTGGTGAGTGGAAAAATAGCGATCATAGATAATCTGATCACTATTTCACATCCTGGTGTGAAGGCCAGGGTGTGGACGCAACCCGCCTGGCCACTAACAATACAACGTGAGCTAATAAAGAGGGTGGTGGCACAGTTCTCTGGACGTCTGTCATAATCCAGTTTTAAAATATCTGAAAACCAAGCGTGAGTTTCAAGGCTGTCCGAGACATTCTTTATCACTCCATAAAAACCCCAGTGGTGATCTGAGAGAGCGTCAGTAAGAAGGTGGGCTACGCAAAGAGAGAACAACAACGAGCAGAGGCCCTGAGGGAATTATTCTTCTCCAGACAGAAACAAGAAAGGCACCATTTACCACAAGGTTTCTACATTGAGCACACAACAAACACAACATGAGAGGATCATCTTATTCCCAGAAAAGCCTGCAGGTTAGCGGCTCCAACAGCCGGGTGAGGGTGCAGAGCCCGTCCCCCTCCCGGTGCCGTGGATCCTCATACGACAGTCGTGGACGCACCGGTTTCCAGGGCACTGCAATTGAATTGGGAACAGAGATACACCAGCACCATGCTAATGAGAAAGAGGAGATGCAGGAACTCAATGTTAAGTTTGCAGGATACATTGAGAAGGTCCAGGCCCTAGAGCAGAGAAATGCTGCTCTACAAGCCGAGCTGGCTGCCCTGCAGAGCCGCTACAAAGGAGGCCCCACAGGCATTGGAGAAGAGTATGAGCTCAAGTTTAAAGAGGTGCGGGACCTGATTGAGGCCCTGACTAATGAGAAGGGAGCTGCTGATATTGAGCGGGGCTATATCGAAGAGGAGGTTGAAGTGTGGAGACTCAAGCTCGAGGAAGAGCTGGCACTCAAAGAAGAGGCAGAAATAATCCTGAGGGAGTTCCGCCAGGATGTTGACAATGCCACACTGCAAAAGGCAGATCTGGAAAAGCGAGTAGAGCAGCTCGTGGCTGAGATAGAGTTCCTCAAGAAGCTGCATGATGAAGAGGTCGCCGACATCATGAAGCAGATTGAGGACGCGAAGATTTCTGCTGAGCTGGAGGGAGACAGGCCTGATTTAGCTGCTTACCTGCGTAACATGCGTGCAGAGATGGAGGCTGTCGCTGCCCGCAATGTCAAGGAAGCTGAAAAGTGGTACAAGGGCAAGTTCGACACCCTCAAGGAGCATGCTGGCAAACACGAAGATCACATGAAGGCCATGAAGCAGGAGATCACAACCTTCCAAACCCAAGTGACAGAACTGCAGAACCAGATTGATGGGCTGAGGGCTCGTAATGCATCTTTGGAGCAACAGCTGGAGGACATGGAGATGGCCCACATGGACAAGGTGGCTAGCCTGGAGGGTGTCATCAGTCAGCTGGAGAACCAGCTCTGTGAAACCAAACTGGAGATGACCAAGTATCTGCAGGACTACCAGGAACTGCTGCACATTAAGCTGAAGCTGGACGCAGAGATTGCTACCTACAGGAAGCTGCTGGAGGGGGAGGAACAGAGGCTTGGGATCACTGCAGAACCACCAGCAGCTGTCTAACTATTCCAGGCTGAGGGGAACCTCGGATCTGCAACCACATGCCACCACAGAGAAGACCATCAGAGCATCATAGAGTGGAGAGATCAGCCCACCCCGTCTTCCTGTCCTGTCCTCTCTTTATTCTCTCTCTATTTTGCTCTTTCTGATCAACTCCCACCACTGAGCTAGCCACACCCAGACACTGCAATCCCAAGAATGCCTGCCTGCTGTCCCAGTCTATCCTGTCCCTCCCTCTTACACCTTTGACTGCATGTATCACAACCTGCCTCCTCATTCCCTTTCCTTGCTCCAACCACCTCCCCCATTCCCCTTCACTGCCTCTCTCATTCCTTGTTTTGGGTAGTACTTAACCCTCTCCTCCCCTTTCCTTAGTTCTGCCCTTTCCTTTTCTCAGATTCTTGCAGTATCTCATCTTAATTTGTGATACTTTTTCTATCAACCCCACCCCTCTTCCTCTTCACTTTCTCCACCCCTTTGCTACTTATGTTGATCCAACTCTGGGACGCCACCTCCATCACAATAAAGCATACCTGTACTGCTGTGATTGGTAGCAACTCCACAAACACCCCCCAAAAAACAAAACAAAACAAAAACAAACCCAAGTGTTATGTGGGGCAGAACTGTTGACCATTTATACATGAATGTAATTACTAATTACTGCTGAATAAAGCTTGAAGTGAGTGCATACAAAATGCATTGATTTTATTTTTCTACTTTGAATTGCTCCATTTATGATGTGTGTCTTCCTACTGATTTTTTCTCCCTTTAAACTACAAAATGCTAACTAACTAATTTGGATGTGCAAGGTGCACCTTTTTCATGTGGAAACTACAAAATAGGAAAGAAAGTCAGCTGCTGAAAACCAACAACCCGTAACTACAGCAGTTATTTTTATGTTGCATCATTGGAGTAGTTGTATCTCACCATTTTTATAAAAAAAAATCTGAATCCAGCTATAGACTGCTATTCTTACTTAGTCTTCCACAGCAGGCAAGTGGAGTTTAGCAGGGTCAGCTTGGACAGTTCAGAATGCATTTAACAAATTTGTTTGTTTTTGAAAATTGTAATTTGGCTGATGACAACAAGATGCCAAATGAATCACAGATACATGTAAATAACTGAGTGACAAAAAAATGATTGAGTAAATCTGTGGTACCTTTGTTTGACTGGGTGGTTTGACTTCCTCAATGATGTGCATGCCTGGTTCCACTGAGTTTCCATAGCACAGGGGTAATCATATGTTTTAATAACTTGGAGTCAGGGTAAAGCAAAATTTACTCTTGGCTTAGAAAGTTTAAAACCTCTTTTCTGTGAAGAGGTCAGGACCAACAAACTGTGACGCACTATGCTGGAAAACGATATTTATGAAATCCTGGTAAATTGCACTGTGAGCTTGGTTGGAGCGAGATGAAATAGTGTAGAATATGCCACAGGGCTGATTGCATATTAGATTTGCTGCCATTAGCGAGGAACAGGATGACAAAATACACTATTTTTCATCACCTATTTGTTGATGTTTAATTGTAGCTGTGTCAGCCAACTGTGACCTTGGTTGTGAATTTCTATTTGAGCACCATGTTTATGTCTGTGGCAGTGTTTCCTCCAGATCATTTTTTTTCCATCTGTGGTGGTGGGAAGCGCCTGTGGAGAGGTTCAAAGGCATCTTTCCAGAGAAGAATTACTAAAAAAGATTTTTTCCTCATAACAGTGCTATTAAGTCAGAAAATGATACGAATACAAATCTGTCACGATAACTCTAGCCAGTGACACTTGACACTTGTTTACAGCACTGCAGTTGTAGCTCGCCCTGCTCTTTAGTTAAATATAGGGGAAGATAAAGGGAACAAACAAATATTATAGATGCTGAAACATCTGTTTGTTCATCTTGCTGCAATAAAATATTTAGTAAAATGCACAAATTGCGTTTCTAGCCATTTTTTCATTGCAGTCATTGGCTGAGATGAAACACTGGTCCTCAGCGAGTTTAGAAAGTGTGAACTTCATGTCATTCTCTGCAATGAATGATTTAGTAACAGTCATAGTTTGTGGTCCTAATGTATTATTTGTGTGAAATACATTACAAATGTATCACATCTACTTTTAGACAATCTTAAGACATTTTCTGAGATTTTGGAATGTGAAGTATAACATTGTTTGTTGTTGGTTTGCACACTCATGAAATTAAATGTATTAATTTAAACATTTGTTTTCTGCAGGGTGTTTTTAATTTGAATATTGGTTTCATCATCTTAACACATTATATGGCTTTGAAATTTATTTTAGAGAAGGGTAATAACATGATATGAGACAAATACTATGAGCAATGAGCGTACAGAACTTGAAATCATTTTTTTTGCTGTATTTACAAGATGAGCTGTGTAATCAACATTAAACAGTTAAGCATGAAATTAAATGATTTCTCTTCATTGTTTTTGATGATTAACCTATAGACATGTCTTGCATTGGCTTGACAACCATTATATCTGTGCTTGCAGCCAATATTTTTACTTGTGTACTAGATACTCGCACTGCAAAATAATGGTATGTCATACCAAATCATGACAATGTACCTGATATAAAATTTTCGTTCACAGCCACATATTTCAGGCCAAATCCGATGTGATATATGTGTTGCTTGTACTCCGTCTGTAGGATGCGGACAAGAATATCATCAAATGGCTGAAGGAGAAAGGCCGTCTCGTCAACAACAGCTCCTTCAAGCACAGCTACCCCTTCTGCTGGAGGTGAGACAGACCACAAACTGTACGCTACTGTACTGTAATGTTAACTGTTTTTATTGTTGCTCCTTCAACGTCACTGTAGTTTCCCTCTGTCGACCTATACAACAACGGTTACTGAATTACGCCACCTGCTGGAGATGGTGGTTAGAGGCTGTCATAGACATTAGACCTGCACTAGCAAAATATAGCACCATGTTATGTTCGCTCCTTGAGGAAGCGCTACTTGTTCCTGTAGTAGTAGGAAACATAATGTGCCAACCTGACTGCTCCCTCAAATGTAGTGGTTCGACATGCCTCCCTGAGGGGGGTTAGTGTAGGAAGTCAGGAGGTTTTGTGGTCTCAGCAGTGTCCACTCACACCGCCTAACAGTCAAGGTTAATGCTCTGGCACATCCAAATCTCACACGGTTCCATATTTACACATCTTTACTACCACACACACGCTGACAGTGGTGGAAAGAGCGCCAGAACCTGCAGCTCAAGTAGAAGTACCATTACTTTGCTGATATTTTACCTCTCCAGATGTAGAAGTACTGCTGTAAAAAGTATCTCATTTAAAATGTACTGGGAGTAAAAGTGACCAAGTTCCTTTTTCAAAACAGTGGGTGAGATGTTTTCCATGGACGAGAGTGCACAGTTCAAACTGGAGTCTCTTAAAGGTGCATTCTGCAAAACTGATGAGGGTTGATTGAAGTGAGGACCCTGTAGATTCAACTGACAGATATGGAATAAGCACAAAATATGATGGTTGAGTCTACGTGACTCTCATCATCAGACCAACTCTCTTCCATTTTTTCGCACACTTATTCCACATTTTTGCCAGTAGAGTCTAAATGGTCCTCACTTCTATCGACCATTGGCAGTTTTTCATCATGCAGCTTTTATTGGAAATTTGGAAATGACAAATAGTAGAACCACCAAAGTAGAACCATATTTATCTTTTCTTTTGCTGACTGTTCACTTTGAAAAGTGCCACAATCTGACATTGATCATTTGTTTTTTGTTGTGGATGGATGGTGTAATGGATATTAATTAAAATGTAGTGAAGTACAATGCTCTAGGTAAAATTACTGACTTGAAAAAATATACAGAAAAAAGCTACTGCTTTACATTAACTTGATTAAATGTAATTAGTTACTTCCACCTCTGCATGCTGACACACACACAGACTTAATTTTGCGCAGGTCAGTTGCAGCCTAACCTCAGCAGGATTAATTAACCTCAGTAAATATGTGGAGACCTGATCTCTGAGCCACAAGCTGACACAGACTTGTCAAGATGAAACTATTGTATTATTAACCACTCAGACACTGTAACCCAGGCATGGGAAGGATTTGTGCAGGAGACAACTCAAACTCAGCTGGTCTCTAAATGTGAAGCATTATTTGGATCGTATCAAGTGGCCAATTTATTTAATTAGGGGTATACACTATATATATTTTTAAAAAATCAGCGTAGTATTAAGTTCAAAAGTTTTCAAATTGCAAATAAGTAGCGATTTTGTATTTTAAAATGTTATCAAAGGGAATGATAATAAATCCGAGCGTAAATAAATAATTTTAGATTAAATGTTGTATATGACAAAGGAAGTCTTTAGCATCTAGTTTTTAACCCCCATAAAGGATTAATGTTTTTGGGCACCGTGTGTCTTTTTTTTTTTGTCAGCACCATGTTTTTATATGTCTGTGCATTCATGTTCTCTCCAGGTCTGACACTCCCCTGATCTACAAAGCCGTCCCCAGCTGGTTTGTGAGAGTGGAACATATGGTGGAGAAACTCCTGGAGAACAATGGAAAATGTTATTGGTAAGGCTTGTTCTGAAATCGGTGAACACTAGTTCACCTCTAGTAACATGCTTCTCAGCTGTGAGCTTCTTAGCTTCTAAGGTGTCTAAAGTGCTGCAAGCCAAGACAGCCAACAATCATAGCTAATAATTGAACATATACAAACAAAATCACAAAAAAACACATTTTCAAGTTTAGAGAAGTAACCTGAAAAAACCCCAGTAAAGTCAGCAGTAATCGCTCTCTACAACAACTTGCTAAAATGCACTTAGCGAGGCCCGCTACACTTACCTTCAACAAGAGATTAAGTCCACTTTCAACAAAATGTCTAATAAAAAAAAACTCTGCAAAACTAAATCCAATAATCTGTTATTGTGAAATGCCATGACTTAACCTTATCGGTAATTTAAAAAAAAAAAAAAAAAAAAAAAAAATCTATTTTTATTGCTCTAGATTGTGTGCACACCCATTGTCCTGGGCCGCATTTGTCTGCACACAAAAATGTGACAGACAGTTTCCAATGCCGTGATTAAGGCAACCAACTGATTAACCCATTTACATGATCAGGAAAAGACTGCTCCCCATAATCACTCTGAGAATTAACATGTAAGTTATGCATGACTAAAATAGGAACTTTGATTATCCAGAGGGAATTGTGGAAGTCAGTGTTGTTTTTTCTCACCAAAAATGAACTTTAAATTTGCTCTGCAAATTTGCTTAAAAATCACCACATCATCTTGTTTGCTGCAGCCGCTGGCCTATATCTGTTGCAATTACAAAATGGCAGTAGAGATAGGAAATGTTATACCTCATGCTATTGACCAGCACAGATAATCTTTACTGTCACTGCAAATTATTACATAGCTATTGCTTAACAGGATAATAATTAATAGATGTCTGTTATTTGCCTTAATGTCATTTGGTCCTCTGGGTCTATACCACGGTAAAAGTCTTTTTGATGTGTCCTTTTTATAGGGATGCAAATTAAACCAATATTTTTTTCCCTCGAAACATTCGCATGAAGCTAATTGTAATGGCAGGAATGTTAAAGGAAACGTAAGTGTCAGCATGATGCCTTTGCTAAGTGGTATTACCCTTGGTGCTCCCTGTGCTCTTTTCTGAGCCACAGTAGCTGCCTCTGGTAATGGGACTGTCAAACTGAGATGAATGACTAGCCGCTAGGTAGGTGAGGACACACATGTACACAGAGACACACACACACATGCACATACACTAGCTTTAAGGCTAAATACCTTCACTGAGCAGTACCAGCGTCATCACGAAGTAATATATACATAAATGCTTAAATTTGAATTCATTTGACTAAGTTGAGTGCAAATAATGTTGGTATTTGTGGACATGGTAAAACATTTCTGGTGAAAATGTTAGGGCTGTTATGTTAGGGTTTGAGGGAAGGATCACTCTGCTTCAACATTCACATATCAATATTGACACTTGGGTGCGTTTATGCACATGCAGAAACACACACACACACACACACACACACACACACACACACACACACACACACACACACACACAGTTGTGCATTCCCTCTGTGTGTGCCTGCTCGGCTTCACTCTGGGAGTGATTTTCTGATGCAGCTTTCCAATTAAGCTTATAGTCAAAGCTTAATTATTTGATTTCATTAAAAGAATAACTCTCTTTTTGATTAGAATCACCACTTTCACAGTTGAGTGTTCTGGTCCCAGGAAGATTGACTGTCAGTGAAGCTGTTAGCTCATCACTATCCTAATAAAAGTAAAATCCGTGCAGAGTTCAGTATGCCTACATGAAGTTCATGTAGACACGAGCGACTGACTTAACGTTAAAGACCCCTTACGCTTAAAATCTGACAGCCAATATCCTCAACTGACGTGGCGGTGCTTTGCATATCAATAGCACCAGCCCCGGTGGTGGCTTGGGAGTTTTGTGTTAATAAATAAATAAACAAGACCAATTCGATATGGCTGCCTCACATGAGCAATATTAGTGTAACTAGGATTTTCTGAAAGAAATACTGTATAGGGACTTTGTGGTTTAGTGTATTTATTTTATTCATTTATTTATTTAAAAGGGACAGTACATATTAATGAACATTGCATGTAAATATGTCAGATTGTAGCTGTAGGCTAATTTCCATCCGTAGTCCCTTGGCAGGTTGATGTTTGCAATAAATAAAAACACAATATAGAATGAGAGAAGAAAAAGAGAAAAGATAAACAAGTCATACACGATACAGGTACACAAATCACACAAGACATACACAACATAGCACGTAGTTCGTTTAGTGATAGGTTACCATCAGAGCCAGTGTGCAAATAAGAGAAGGTCATTACTACAAAGTGCTAGTGCATAAAAAGTGCTGCTGCACAGACAGAATACGTATTGGCAGTCTACATTGCACAATGCCTTAAAAAGTGCTAGTGCATATTATACAAAGTGCTGCTGCATATCATCAAGGGTTGCAAATACAGGAGAGGATTGCACATTGCTCAAAAGCACATATTGCAAATTAAAGTGCTGAGAAAAAAAGTGCATATTGCAAAATGAAGTGCTGACAAAAGAACCAGCTATTGTACATAGCCCTATTGCACACTGCTCTTCATCAGGTGTATAGAAGTGTTTACACATGGTCACAGAGCTAGTGTATTCACACCAGTGTCTTATTTTCAAAAACTCAACAAGACCAACTTGAAAATAATTTTTTAAATGGCCAAATTATCAGATACAATACAAGGTATGAGCCAGGGTGCGAGCACGCAGAGGCGTGGGTAAGGACTATTTGCATATTTATAGATCTGCGCATACTTAATGTGTGCAAGCTGTAGATTTATATCTAAGCCATTTTAATGCATGAAGGGATGTTTTGTTACGGGGAAAAAAACTCAAAATATAAATTCAATATTGATGACCTGAGATTTTAAAGGGTTTAATCAGTGGCTGGAGGGGAACTTTAAAACTAATATTAAACCCCCAGAAAGCATCGTACTAGTTCCCATATTCCCAGAGTAATCAGTAGATTTTATGTCACATTAAACAGATGGTGCAGCGGTTGGACTTCTGGTAAATGTGTGTCAAAAAACGATGTCATTTGGTTAGACTGATTTCGTAAACTGTCTGTCTGGGTCTGAATAAATTAACAAATTAGAGGAAAAATTAGCGAATAAATGAATGCTCGCAAGACTAGCTGGTCTCCTTGGGCGTCTGTGGTACAAAAGACTTGGCCACTGCCGCTGGATTTCAGCACACACTTTCATTCTCCATGAGCGCTGTGGTGAAACTGCCTCCTATCCTAAAGTAACCCAGGAAACAGGTGGGGATCAGAAATGTCTACCTCCTCTGCTGCACTTTACTTCTGCCTTCTTGTTGGTACCTTCCACTACTTGTCCTTCTACCTATATTTCATCCCTCTGTCTATCTTGTTCAACCTTTCCTCTTTTCTCCATTTTTCTTTTCTCTCTTTCTTACTTTCTTTCCATTCTCCTGTCTTCCTTAATCTTCAAGCATTCTTATCTATCGCTCAATCGCTCCCCTCCCTGACTTGGTCTCTCTCTGTCTTTCTCTCTCTCTCCCTGTCGTATCTATCCCCAGTGTCTCTGACTTATAATAGAAGCCTGCACATGTTAAATGGCTCCGCTGTGCATCTCCAGCACAAGACAGCACACTTTAAATTCCACATTTAGCTCAAACAGAGAGAGAGGGAGCAGACGAGAGGGGAGGTGCAGAGGATAGGAGGGGGGCTGAGCAAGAAAAAAATCATTAAATTGATATATTAGGGGCCTAAATAGAAATGCCTCGTACAAATGGGAATTGATGAACTCGTTGCTTGGCGCATGGATCGTGACGGCGATTTATACCCCCTGCACTATTCTCCTGAGCAGTACAGCCTGGCACAGCAAGAGAGGGGGACAGGAAAAATGGAGAGCAAGGAAGAGGGAGAGATGGTGAGATAGTGGTTAAAAGCTAGAAATTGGGAGAAGCAAAATGGGAGAGGGAGAGAGCAGAGAAGGGGTACAAAGGAGGAAGATGCCCTGGAGGGAGTGTTAACCTTTGCAGTTAAGCTTCATAGAGAGAGCATCACACAGTTTATTTTTAGCACGGCAAAAGAAGAGGAGGAATTGGAATAGAGGCCAGCTCAATAAGGGGATGATAATGCATTATAATGGGACCTGTGCTTGCTCTTGTTGCAACGAAGCACACAGAACAATTAAATGGCTTCCAGGAGCGATGGCAGTTGGAAATAGCTGAAAGATTTTTGCATGAGAATATGGCAGCAGCATTTTTTGTGTTAAAGCGTAATTACCGCACCCTGCCACCTCCAAGCTCCATACTGGTTTTATTGCCTCTGCGGTGGAAATCATGTTACATGTTGGAAAAAAGTAATCGAAACCAGAACACATCACAATTCTCTCTGTCTGTCTCTCTCCCTCTTTCTCTCTCTCTCCCTCCTGATTCTCCAGGGTTCCAGAGTTTGTGCGTGAGAAGCGCTTTGGGAATTGGCTGAGAGATGCTCGTGATTGGGCAATTTCCAGGAACCGCTACTGGGGGACACCGATCCCTCTTTGGGTCAGCGATGACTTTGAGGAGGTCAGCAATACACAAACACCTTTATTCTGCCATAACAGAGCACATATTGTTTCTATTGTGTCACTGTACTTTGCAACATGTTACAACATGACAGTGCATAAAGGATCAATACATAGCTCTCCTTTTTTGCACATAAATTCTCAGAGAAAATGTTGCTGCCAGCCTTTTTTGTGACACTCCCATAAATTAACATCCCTAGCTTTTTGTTTGTGTGTGCTCAGAGAGACTTGTGAAATTGCAGAGTGAGATGACCGTGGTGTCAAAGGAGTGTAGCATGACTCCGTACTGCAGTCTGAGCCGGCTCCCTGAGGCGCCATTACTGAGTACCTCTGCAAACTGAGTATATGAATGATTCATAAATGTAAACAACAAATAAACACAAGCCAAACTGATTTTTTTTTCATGCTGGGTAAGATCCTCAGAATGAACAAAAATCGTAACAAGGAAGGAATAGACAAAAAAGGCAGCAGAAGAGCAAAGAAAAATTTTCTGGTAAAGAAAATGAGGGAGTAAAATACAAAAAGTGTGAGAGAGGGCGGGAAAATCAGCAAAAATGAGCCAGAGATGGACAGTGGAGGGGAGAGCCAAACTGTAAATGTTCATCTTGTTATGGATGTTGGTTGCCAAAGCTGGTTAATAATGTGAAGTAGACTGAACTGAATAGGGATGTCAGAATTGGGTTGTTTGAGCGTTTGAAAAATGAAGTGTTGGTCCCCTGGCTGGAAGAGGGACAGCCAGCGACCTGCTTGCTGGAAATAGCATTGTGACTGTTTCCAGAACACTCTCTCTCCCTGGTGCCTCTCTCACACACCCCTCAGCGGCAGTTCACACACCCAAAGCTAGAAGTGTGTGTGCATGTGCGTGTGTATGTGTGTGTGCATGCCAGAATGATGTCTAGCTCTCAGTATATTTTCTTTGTGTTCTCTCTCTCTGTCCCTGTCTTTTCTCGCTGTATTTCTAAATTCTCACTCCACCATATCTGAGGGTGGTGTATCAGGCTGTATCTGGGCCATGTTACCTGGCGCTGTGGGTAAAACTAGAGCAGAGACTACAGGTTAACTCTCTGAAGAGACCAGATAACACACTTTAACATACTTTTTAAGGTAAAGTTGCTTAGGAAGTGCATTAAAGTAGGCCTTCTTTAGGGTAGTATGGGTTTGTGGTAATGTCATTCAAGAGAATTTTGATAAGGTGTAGTACCAATTAACCCCTGCAGAGCTTAAATCCCTAGTACTTCCAAACTAGGGCAAATACAGGTGGATTCTCTTCTAACTTGGGCTTGGCATTTCGGTCTCTTATTGTACATGAACAAGACAAAAATTACCTTCGTTAAGAGTATGCTTCAAAACTTTTTATCCCAAGAGCACCCAACTACAGTATACACGGATTTAGGTTTATGTAGTTACTCTGCACTTATGCACAAAACATTTATACAGTTTATGTACATGCTGTCATAAATGATGTCTGGATTTGCCTCATGTTGCTCGTTCTGTATTAAGAAGATGCACTATGTGTGTGTGTGCACGTGTGTGTGGGCTAGGTGGTGTGTGTAGGGTCCCTGGCGGAACTGGAGGAGCTGACCGGAGTCAAAGTAACTGATCTTCATCGGGAGAGGTGAGTCACTGATCAGCCATGCAGATTAACGGCCGGACACTTGAATGTGTACGCGATGATATGCATCTGTGTGTATGTGTATGCACGTGCGTGTCTTCAAGACGTACGTGTGGCCTAAGATTCATAAGCTCTGTGTGCGTTCAGCTGTGCACATTAATTAAGTTGGGTGTTTGTGATGTTGTGTGTCGCTGCTTTTTTGTGCATCTGCGTATGAGTTTGCGGATGTTGCATGTGCCCTCTGTCCTTCTAAAGTGACCTGTCTGCCTTAACCAGACGGGTGTTACGGAACTCAGATCACTTTCCCCTTCCGCTGTATCCTCTAATTACCTTTAATCAAATCCGTAGCTCTCGCTATCTTTAATTGATGGGGGGGGGGGAGAGGTCACAATCCTCCTCTTCCTCCTTTGTCTTGTACTTGTACTGTACAGTCAGGGTTTCTTTACAGGTCTGGAAAACAAAGCCAAAGTAACCCAAACATTTTCAGACAATTTATGATTTTAAAATATAGAGACATAAAGCTTAACAAGGAAGGAAAGTCTGAAAAATAAAAAGTTCCTTTGTGAATAGCAGACCCTGAAAAATCAGTAGTGTTTAAAGCTTAAGTTGGGAAAAGCATGAAAATTTAAAAATTAAAAATGCATAGGAGCCCAGTGTTTTATTGTCCTCCTCCAGGGTGTTTTGTGAAAGTTGTAACTGTAGACGTCTGTATCCCTCTAGTTGGGATAAAAAAAAAAAAAAATTGAAAAAAAATCACCATTTCATGTCAAAGGTTTACTTTGCACAATGGTTTCCAATATTCAGGTTCTTGTCACCCGGTCAGGGTGATGTATTTCACTTCTCTATAACTGGATGCTATATAACCTTTTGTGCAAATCATGTCAGTTTTTAATCAAAAGCACCTCATTAAAAATAGAAGTAAAAGTTCTTAATGCTGTAAATCTTTTTAAATCATCATGTTTGAGCTCTGGTTTTTCATACAATTCTCTTAATCCTTTTTTCATGAAAATAAGTTGATATCACATGACAGCAGAGCGAACTTCTGCGTTCTCCATCCATTGGGTTGCTTGGACCGCTGTGTTTCACATATATATGGTGTTTTATACACAAAGAATTAAATCTTAGCACAATTAAAGGACAAAGCATTGTACATTTATGCTAAATCACTCTGTGGTATAAGCAGTGCTTCTGTGTATTTAGTTATACTTGATAATGTTAACCAGCAAGTCAAGTATGCTAACAATATTGTATTCTCCATAAAGGCGATTTAGGCAGCTGTTCAAATAGGAAGCCAGAGATCTTACATTACATTCAGGTAAAGTGATGCTTAATTAGGTCCATATGTCATTGTCACACATGCCACTTGGGGCTATACAGTATCTGTTATTGTTGAGTTAGCTGAGTAAGTAGTCTAAACGTTAGAAAGAAGCTGTGAATACCTGGACTTACTGGGTATGGTTGGATAGTGGAAGTGATGCAGTAAATATTGATATCAGTAAATTGCGCGTCATTCTTGAATTGCCTGCTTTGTCCTTGCCTCCCCTTTTGCCCTTTCTCTATCACCCGATACACTTTTCTCCACAGAGTGAATTTCTTAATAATCGATGACGTGTGAATCACTAACAGCTGAGTGGACAGTCACAAACAGCAGGCATGACAATGAGTGAGGTGGCCAACATCCAAAAACAGTGGCTGTTAAACAGTCCAAAAACAACGAATCAGACCAGTTCTTTTTGAAATGCTGTTCTCTTTTAACACTCTCCCTTCGCTCTACAAGCCCTTCAACCAAGCACTGCAGTAAAGCTGCTTTAAGCCCTGTCCACACTAAGTTGGTTAAATGTGAAAGCATTGTTTCATCCACTAGCATTGGATATTGGATATTCAGATTTTGTTGCCATTAGAACATATATCACAAAAAATGTGATTCTTTCCTGTCTGAGCAGCGTCTAAAACTGAACAGTAAGTGTTATGTAACCTCACCCTTGTCCCCTCTCAGTCTCTGTACTGAGCAATTCCCTGCTCCGACACAGGGATTACACCAAAAAATGTATTTCAGATTTACCTGGCTTCAGGTCTCAGTGGCCAACAGCAAGCTGCATTTGTATAGGGACCTTTATAGACGTGAGGGTGTGTCATTGTATAAAAATACTGCAGGTTGTTTTTTTTGGAAAAAGAAAATGTGCTTAGTCAACTTTCCCTGCATACATGATGTTGAAGAAAGATTATTTTTTACCCTGGGAACAGCAAAGGTGACTTCTCATGAAAGCAACGGAGATAGGAGGAATGTAGGGGCTGCATTTGATCTAGATTTAATGGCTTCCTCACATAGGCAGACATCTTGTGATTCATATGAAAGCCAGGATCATTTGTTTTCCTTTGGTTAAGTAACTTTACAGGACAAACAATAATTTTGTGTGTAGGTTGCATCTGAGTGAGTCAGCTTATAGAGAAAATTAATCTATAGCCTGGTGTCTGAAACTTATAACCCAAAGCAATAAGGGGCCTAATTCAAGTTGGTCTCAGCACAACATGAACACCACCGTGCTTTCTTGAGCCTAGATCCCAAGGGCGAGAGATTAAAATTCTTGTTTTGGACTGCGGCTGAAAAGCACAGAGAGCCTCTGATCTATAGGGTACACGTGTTGCAAAAGTTCCCCTATTGCTGGGAACGGATGAAAACCAACAATAAAACAGATGTGGTCCCTTAATATTGCTGACGCCAATCACCAACAAATCATTCAACGTCCATTTTTTCTTTTCTTCTGTCTCTCTCCCTTTTTCTTTCTCTCCTATCCACCTTTTCTGCTTTCCCTGCTGTTTCTGTCCCCAGTATTGACAACCTGACCATCCCGTCCCGTTGCGGTAAGGGCGTGCTGCGCAGGGTCACTGAGGTGTTTGACTGCTGGTTTGAGAGTGGCAGCATGCCTTATGCCCAGGTCCACTACCCCTTTGAGAACAGGAAGGAGTTTGAGGACACTTTCCCAGCAGACTTCATCGCCGAGGGCATTGACCAGACCAGAGGATGGTAAGTGATGGATGAGTGGATAGACAGATGGAAAGAACAAAGAGGTTGAAAGGAGAGAGAAACAGAGAATTGAGCCGATTTGAATAAATGGATAGAAGATGATGGATGGAGAAAGAGGTAAACAGACAGACATGCCAATTTTAGTCAAGCCTCAGTGCTCTCGCTTCCAATCTTATATCAGTTGCCAGAAATTTTGAGGTTTTTTTTTTTTTTTTTTTTTAACCCAAAGCTTAACTGTGAAACTTGGAGTATCGCTCCAAACAGCTGGTGCCGTCATGGTTTTTCCACTTAGGAAACCAAAATATGTCCAAAATATGATCATTACCATCATTTTAGGGCAAGCAGGATTTTGGTATGCCTTTATATCTTTCAAACTAGACTACTGCAGTGCTTTATTTTCTTATGTTAGTCAGAAAACCTGTACAAACTCAGCTCCAAGGTTCTTGACAAGGACAATAGCTACTTCTCATATCAACCCAGTACTGGCCCATTGCTTGCCTGTAAAATTCAGAATTGATAGAAAAATTCTTTTAATTGCAGATAAAGCACTGACCCAGTAGTTACTGAGTTACTGACCCCATACAGCACAGCAAGGCCACTCAGACCCTCCGACCAAGGTTTTCCAGTTAACCCGTTGTCCAGTGGACCAATCAGAAGGCAACTGTGCTTTTGAAGTGACGGCCTCTAAAGTGGAAACTGCCTGCTGCATCTGTTTTTAAAATCCCTCCTTAAAATGTCTGTACAGACTGACCTTCCCAAATATAAAATTGTCAGGTTTTTCTGCATTTGTTCATTTTACCCTAATTTTATTTTGAGCATTTTTATAGCCTTGTTTTATATCTATATTGTTTTATTTATTTATTGTTGTGTATCCTATATATCTCACTCTAAGTTGTGCTGCCTGTGAAACACTTTGTGCTGTTTTGCTGGAGAGGTGCTCTGTAAATAACATTCATTACGTTTGCTACAGATTTAATCATTGAGGTTGATGTAATTGAATTAGCTGAATGGATATCTAAGGAAGGTTAGAATGGCTGGATCAGTTGTTGTATAGATAGAGTGGTGTGGGAGCAGTCTGAGACGATATGAACTCTCATGTTTCAGTCCGAGTTGTTAGCCTGACCTCCTGCACTGTCTGCACTCCAGGTTCTACACCCTGCTGGTGCTGTCCACGGCCCTGTTTGGCAAGCCGCCCTTCAAGAACGTCATCGTCAACGGATTGGTACTTGCTAGGTCAGTTTCTCCACTTACTGACGTGACAGGCCCTTCCCCCACTTTTTGTTTCATTCCCTTGAGTAATAATTTTCCATGAAGTCCATTTTTCGGTTGTTTTCCTCCCATCCTCATCATCACTCTTCTTGTCTGCCTCCACTGATCCCCGTTCCCCTCCTGCTCTCTTTTACACCACCTTTATAACTTGTCGCCTTTTCTTCTTCCAGTTGAATGTTTTGTGTAGTGATCAGTTCATGGTCACGGTGGTGTGTGTGTGTGTGTACATTAATATGTGTGCTGTACCATTAGACTTGCTCTCCAACGGGGGCCACTTCTCCTCAGCCCTGGGGTCCAAACCCAGCATTGTTCTAGCCAATGCGCTCACACGCTTACTGACCTGGAAGGACTTGGCTAATCTGAATACCAAGTGCATGGTTCCTTCCATGCGCTTGTATGCGTGCGTGCATGCGTGTGTCTGTACATTAATGCCTCTGTCTGTTTCCTCCCTGTAGCGATGGACAGAAGATGAGCAAGCGCAAGAAGAACTACCCAGATCCCTGCAGTGATAGTGCAGAGCTATGGAGCTGATGCCCTCAGGTCAGCTCTGTGCTTGCGTGTTTGTATTCGTGTGTGTGTGTGTTTTGTGAATTGTTTTGTTTTTTGCTGCTCATAGCGTGTGTATTTATGAATAAATTGTGGTGGGTGGCAGGGTTGCGTGTTACCTACCTTATGGTAACCATGTAGGAGGGGCCGAGCAGATCTGAATCGCTATCTGTACTTCTTAGGAATCATCCTAGTCCCACACATACACGTACTCTTTGCCTTGTACGTTTTCTGCAGCGCCCTGAGCAGTAGGGGTGGCATGGCCATATGGCTTAATGAATAAAGCACCATCCAGTTGCACATATGCTCAAACACGCTGATGCAGAGCGAGCTGGAGCGATGACTAGAGAAGGGCTTTAGTCCATTTCCCTTCGAGGCCTCGTTTGTACAATAGAATATGTATGTTTGTGTCTCTGATCTTTACTTACAGTGTAGCTTTTACGTAAAGGTGAGCCCTGTAATTATTTGACAGGAAACCCATGTGATTTTCTTTAGTCTTGTAACTCCTTTATCAGATAGAATATGATTCAGTGATGTTGAAGTGCAGACTGTCGGGGCTTTTTGTTTGAAGTTAATTTCAGTCAAATCGGATGAATAGACAGCCGTATTTCTTCAAGGCCTCTCATTTCAGGGTGCCCGAAAGTACTTGAACAGTCAGTGGCTGTGTCTATTCTACTTTTTGTTCCCCAAATACATCTTAAAGTTGCAACCGTTTGAATCACTTGAAGGCATATTGCGTCCCGTTGCATCAAGTCTGCCCACTTCCAGAAACACCATACAGCTTTTCTAATCAGTGCAGAAACATGGTGATAACTGCCACTGTCGATTGCAAAATAATAATAATAAAAAGTGGACTCATCACAAGATATATTAAGATAAATGGAACTGTCCTTTTCCTCAACTATTCACAATTCATAAACCATCTGAAATCATGAAGTATAGTGGTATATAACCCACTGGTTCCCCTTCAGTTTTGCCTTAGCTAGTAGTGCATTTAGGATCTGAGTAGAGCAGTGCCAAGTTAGGGCAGGGATGTGTGTTGTTCCCTGTATCTAGAACAGGTGTTCCCAATCTTTCTGGGTCAAAAATACCTTTTGTGGTGGTCCTTTGTAGGTGCACATTCACAGTCACTCTCTCACCACACACACATACACACACCATTTGTCACAAAGGATCATAGACAGTCTTTTTGTATCAGAAATACTACCTGGTTGACAATATGTGGTCTAAAACTTGAGTCATGGTAGTTTGCGAGAAGAGAGCTGCTTGATGCTGATGCTTGACTTGAAACCAACATTTTGGCAGTAAGTGATATTGCTGTTGATTCATGTCCAAATATGTGGAAGTCTTTCTGCTTCTGAGGTCTCTTTTTACCTACAGCACTTAGGGGGGTGTCACAGATGTGGTCTGTTTGCTGTTCACGGCAATGGAATAGTTGATACTTTGTTGCATTGTTCATTTGGTTCACTTTGGTTTCACGTGGCAAAAATTCAAATGAACCAAAATGTATCAAACGAAAACAATGTGGAAACCTTCAGCCCACTCATTGGTCACGGTCAGACAAATATAGCTAGGTTGAAAGTGCAGAGAAAAGAGATGTTCACATCAGGGATTTTTTTTTGGTTTGTTTTTCTCTCTCATTTTATTCTACAAACACATTTGGGCAATACAGAATCCAGCATGGAGTGCAACCTTGGCATTTCTTCAGACTAAGGAAGCAAAGTATCGCCTTGTTGCTCCATTTTAGCCCTCGATTTTTGTTTTAAGACACCACCCCCTCAACAGGGTCTCAGCCTGGTTGTTTTGGTCCACAACCGAGTGCGATTGCTGGTTTCACACCTTAGCGAATTTACTGCGCCAATAGGGAAAATTCTCCACAGTTTGAGTCAATCAGACTAAACAGTGCACGTGTGAACACGCCCTTAATCCTGCAGCTTTGAAGGAGAGACCAAACGAGGGATGTGTGAACATGTTTCCATTTTTGGTTGAATTTGTGCAGGTACAACAGATCCAAGCCTATCTTTTTTATGACGCATTTTAATTACAGATGTGATTTAAAATTCAGTTGTTCTGTAAAATTTCAACCCATATACAGGCTCACTAATATGGCATGTGGCCCTCTTTTTTTCACCTTTACATTTTATTCCAGTATCTCTTCATGATATGATGTAGTTTTTGCTTGACTCTAGGTGCAAATCTCTCTCTCTGATTCTAGCACATTCCTGTACCTCAAAGCACATTTTAAGTAACCAGTCCAGTGGATGTGGAACTGGGGCGATACAAGCTCAGTTTGGTGAACTTTATAAACTGACTACTGCTCTGCTTTTCTGCTCTATCCTTGCAACATGCACACGTTTGCTCAAGTGCATACACACTCAAGTGCTCAGTCACTTGCTGGCTAGCTAGCTCAGAGACACACACACACACACACACACACACACACACGTCAACATGCACACACATGCATACATACATTCCTTCAATCATGCATATATAACACACTCTTAAGCATCTTTTCCCCTGACATATTTGCTTGTAAAAATGCATATATGTGTTTGTACTCAGTCAAAGTCTTTCCTAACACACACACACACACACACACACACACTCTAACCCCATCACTGTTTCTTCCTGCAGACTGTACCTCATCAATTCTCCAGTGGTCAGAGCAGAGAACCTGCGTTTCAAAGAGGAGGGTGTCCGAGACGTGCTGAAGGACGTCTTCCTGCCCTGGTACAACGCTTATCGCTTCCTGGTGCAGAATGTACAGAGGTTACAGAAGGTACACATGTACACACACACACATGCACACACGCACGCCTGCAGCCACACACTTGTACATCTCCTCAGTTAGCCCTGGTATAGACAGTATAGTGGCAAATTTTGTTTCTTTGGTTTCAGTATGTGGAACTGCTTCCCCATGCAAATCAAAAAGTTGTATTTATAAAGTTAGACTGTTACTAGTATTTAGATGATTTAGTTACTCTGATTTATCTCTTGTTATATTTTTATTGGTACTGTTATGTGTTTTGTGCCAAGTTATTATTATTTTGTCTTCCTTTCTTTGAGGCTTACAACAGAAACAAGTATTTCCTGTACCACTTTCTTTCTCTCCCTGAGCTTAATTATACAAGTACATTAATTGTTGATGTATCATATATTTTTCTGTTTCCCAAATCAATCTTTTCTACATGATCACCAATGTCTGTTTCTGTGTTTGTGGGTTAACACATTAGGAGGAGGACATTCAGTTCCTCTACAATGAGAACACGTCGAGGATGAGCGACAACATCATGGACAAATGGATCCAGTCCTTCACACAGTCACTCATCCAGTTCTTCAAGGCTGAGATGGATGGTGAGACAGACACTTACACAAAAACACTTATTCACTCACACACACACACACACACTCACACATAAAAATCTATAGCTTTCAAATGTTTTTCTTGGCTTGGACAGCAGCTCAGAAGCTGACTAGTTCCCTAAACTCTCACATTTCATCTTCGCTGGTCTCAGTTCCTGCTCTCTGTTGTAAACTAACAGTAAGTTGTTGTTGCAGCGTACCGTCTGTACACTGTGGTGCCTCGCCTTGTCAAGTTTGTGGACATGCTCACAAACTGGTACGTCAGGACCAACCGCCGCCGTCTAAAGGTGAGAGATCCCAGCGGGTAGTTTGCATTTCTTTAGCGTTTAGCTGTTGTTTATAGAAGACAGATGTTATTTTGAAAATTTTATTTTATCTGTGTCTTTCCTGTCTGTTCTGGGTATAACAGTTAATTTACTGCATTGCTGCACTGATTATAAATACTGACAATTCAGCTTCATCGATCTGCCGAAACAAATACACTGACTTCGGATCAATACAAAATGCTTTGAATTGACTCATTCGCTATTCTTAAAAAGAAGACCTAACGCTATGGTGATCTAACAAAACACTATAAATGGGAAAATAATTTTGTATTATTTTTTTTTTTTCTAGAATACATAACATTTAGGTCTATTTTCTTCCACATTTAAGAAGTACAAAGATAGTTTTACGTTATTGTACATTTTTATTTAATGAATGTAAAATTGTTGTCTCAAATTGTTGTTTACAAACTCCAATCAAATGAAATATGAAAAAATGAAAAAATGAAAAGTCGCTCTCACTAGTAGAATGGAATGGAAACTCTGCTAAGCCAAAGATTGAAACACTATCTGTCTCGGTGTTTTCAGTGTTGATGCGCACATGAATATTTCATCCAGATAGTGGAAACAGTAATTTAAACAATCTCTAGCTTTCTGGAGCCTCCATCTGTGGCCATTTTGCAGCAGTCAGTTTCTGCCCGTCCGAGTGAGCATTTGGTTGAGTTGGACCGGGTGCTCATGCACGCATGTACGTTTGGGCACTTTACCTTTGCGCTGTGCCAAGTGCACTGGATGCACTGATGTGTGTGTGTGTGTGTGTGTGTGTTCGTCCGTGCATGTTTGTGAACTTTGCAGGGAGAGAGTGGCACTGAGGACTGCCTGTGGGCGCTGGAAACCCTCTTCAGCGTTCTCTTCTCCATGTGCAGGCTGATGGTGAGTCATGCTGTTTCTGTGTGTGTGTGTGTGTGTGAGAGAGAGAGAGAGAGAGAGGGAGAGAGGAAAAGAGAATGGGAAAGTAAGACTGTATATGGGAGCAATTTGTTGTGATGTTTTACTTGTGTGTGTGTGAGTAAGAAAGAGTACAGGTATATAATAGATGGTGTTTGTGTGTGAGTTTGTGCATGTCCATGGATAAAACATGAGCAGTAGGATTTTTTATTTATGACAGACTGACTTGTTTGAATGCAAGGTGAGGGGCAGGTGGTATGGTAGCTTAATCCACATCAATTAGCTGTACAAAACAGGTTGTGTTGAAATAGCAGAGAATATCTCATTAAAAAAATAGATCAACATTTTAGGAGCCTCTCTTGTTGGGGTGGGATATAATACCAAGGGGCATTTTTCAAAGGTCTAAACCAATGGGGCATCACTTAAAAACAAGGAGTCTGTTGTATTTGATGTTTTTATTAGTCAAACTATATGTTATTGGTTCAGCTTGATGTCTGTCTGTTTTCCAGAATGTAGAAGTCATAGCATTTGGAAATACCAAAAAAAAAACAAAAACAACCTCAATATTTAGTATTATAACTTTATAAATTCTTTGGCATTCATTATTAAGAGAATGTTCTGGCATATAAAATTATCTAACAAGCTGGGCAAAGACATTTCTCATTTCATTGTGACTGTAAATGTAACATCAGTCTGACAAAATTGTAACTTCAGCCACTTTACCAACTGAGAACAGGTGTTTTGTGTGCTGATTTTCTGTCTTTTCCTGCACTCTGTTGCTTTCTCTCTTACTGTTTTTTTCTCTCTCCCGCTTCTCCATCCCTCCATCTTCCCTTCCTCCCTTCTCTCTTCCTTACCTCCTTCAGGCTCCCTTCACTCCCTTCATCACAGAGATGATGTACCAGAACCTGCGTCACCTCGTCGACCCCGCCTCCATCGAGGAGAAGGACGCCAGCAGCATCCACTATCTCATGCTGCCCCACGTCAGGTTGGGAACATCCCCCTTTCCATAATGCCTTAAATCTAGGGGCATCAACAGCTTGATGCCGCTGTAATTAACATAAAGATGTCATAATGGGATACTTAATTTATCTCTGTAGGGAAAGTCCCCTTCTTTCTTCCTCTCCACAGAAGGTCAGAGCTCAGGGTCGGCCACGAGCTGGTAGGGATTCAGACTCTCATTCAGGGACACTTGCCTGCCGACAAGGGAGGCTTAACCAGGGTTGTCTAGTTGAATAACAGCCTCTCAAACTACTTGGCTACCCTGCAGCTCAAACAACGAGAAAACAACAAACAGGAAAAAAGCTTGCATTAGCCCCATTTCCCGTAGGATATCCACTGTTTATCCAGAGTTTAATCAGGTTCACCCAGGGTGTGCGACCTTAGTTCACCCCAAGCCCCTCACTCTCTTAACTCCTCAGCATAGAGCAGTTTTGAAGCTCTCAGAAGTTTCTAAAAAAAAAACCTTCCTTTTTGTCTCTTTCTCAGCACCAGTAGTCAGCGGGCTCTCATGTATGCTTCTTCTTCTCATGTATGCATAGAGGTGTTGCCTGTATCAGCCTGCTTCATAAGTCCAGGTTGTCTGCTCAGAGAAGCCATCCGAACTGTCAAATTCAAGATTAATTGTGCTGTTTTTTTTTTGTTTTTTTTTTAGTAGATATATATTTTTCTTGTCTTGTTTTATTTGTTTTGTTTTGTTTCTGGAACTTCAGATACACTTTCAGAGTTTTCTGGGCAGATTTAGTCTGTGTGGGTCAATGCAATTCATGGCTCTTTGTTTTAGCGTGATAAAAGTGAATTACAATGAGGCACTTTCCATAGCAGTGTACAAATTCAGTCCTCAACAACAATCAAGTCATCAGATATGTTTGAAAGCAAGTAATTTTAAATCCTTCGGCAACCCCACCCGCATTCCAGTGTTTGTGTTATTTTGTAAATTTAGTGCTATCTTCTTTAAAAATCAGCTCATGGTTCCATCATCATTTCATTCTACTCTGAGAGTGGACATACGAATATTATGGGTATATCCATCAGTACCATTTACCTTATTATTTTTTCTTGGTTATGTTCTATTTGTTTGTGATAACTCCTCAGAAAAGTGGACATTAATAGGGTAGATCACATAAACCTAGACCTTGGATACTGGACAAATAGGACCTTTGAATGATTCACTGTCCTTTCATTTGAATATTTACAGCAAAACATACTTTAGAAGCTGATGGGTCTTGTACTGCCTGGGCGAAATTCATAATTGTCTCAGCTTAATCTTGTCGTTTCTCTGGAAAGTATAATAAGCAAAAGCATGATAAAAAATACCCCTTTGATTTTAAATAAGCAAAATAAAATGGTCTACATAATCTCCCCTTCACCTAGGCAGTACTCAGCCTGGCTGCTTTATTAACTGCTTGTCCTTCCCACTCTCGAATGGGACTACTTCACCTTCTCCTAAAGGTCAGCCACCAATCAGGCGGCAGGAACAGTCACTCCTCAATCAACTCATTAAATGATTGGCTGTCCCAAGTGTCCTTTCTACTCCAGTTTTACTCTGGAGTTCTGTGCACACACACAGAAGCACAGAGCATGAATAAATGAAAAGTCTCACCGGCAAGCATGGGCACACACACACACACACACACGCATCCACCCACCTACAGTCTGCGTACCTGCAGACAGGTGCTAATAGCATTATTATGTGTCATTATCAGTGACTGCACAGCACTAATCAGAAATCTGAGGTGGAAGTCACAGTGTACCTCGTTAGATGTTCCTGACAGGAACTGCGGTGCCGATGTTTGTTAACCCAGACGTTCATTAAGATGAGTGGCACTAATTCTGTGCAACTTTGATATTCACCCTCTGAAATGGAGGAGCATTTTGATGTTGTGCATAAGCAATAGCCAGAGGATGTGGATGGTTATCACTGAGATTCTATAATGATGGCCTTCTCTTAATTGAGCCCTAATTTTAATTAGGCTAATTACAGTTTTAGAGTTTTGGTTCAACTCTGGCACAGCAAAACTACTTTACTGTTCTTCTAGTCTTACCAAACCAGCTACTGGGTTTTGTGGTTATACAAAAAATAGCACTAACTTAGTACAGTGATATGGTGATGATTAACCTTTTTTTTTGTGTGTGTGTGTGTTTTACAGAGAGAGTTTGATTGACAAGCGCATTGAGAGTGCGGTCTCTCAGATGCAGTCGGTGATTGAGCTGGGCAGAGTGATCCGAGACAGAAAGACACTGCCTGTTAAAGTAAGTCATCACCTTTACTCCATCTTGGTCATTGGTACTGGACGTATGTGAGATGCAATTTATTTGGCATTGTTATATGGCGTGTTGTCAGTCAACCTCAAACTCAAAACTCAAATATCAGTACTTGGATGTGTAAAGTGTATCGCTAGTATCTCACAAAGGGAAGTATCGCAACATATTGCATTATCGATTTAATGCTCCACGCCTAACTATTTACCAGTTGTAATATGTGTGTGTGTGTGTGTGTGTGTGTGTGTGTGTGTGTGTTTCAGTACCCACTCAAGGAGGTGGTAGTTATCCACCAGGATCCAGAGGCTCTGAATGACATCCAGTCCTTACAGAAATACATCTTGGAGGTACATTTTTTTAATCCCTTCATTAACTCCATAGACTATCTGTTGTTGTTTTTTTTTTTCCTTTTTTTTTCAAACAGTATCTTTTGTTGTTAAACTTTATAAAAATAATAGAGTACATTTTATTGCTGTTTCCAGGCAAGAGGAGCGCCTGCTTTCTAGACATCTTTCCAAAGGATGGTTTATTTAGAATAACCTCATTGTGTGTGTATATTGTGCTGGGATGTCTCCTTTTCTTTGCTGTCATAGAAACTAGTATGAGATTTGTGCTTCAAAGTGGTAATATAGAACAAAGGAAGAGTTCAAATCCCCTTTGAAACTTAAAACTGCTGGGACGAGGTGATTAAGCAGCAGTATTGGAGGGGATGTAGAACAGAGTCAGTGCACCTTTACACACCGCTGGCTTCATCAAATTTACTCATCAATTCTAGTACGTTCTAGAAACAACTCTTCCTGGAAGCGGATGTCTTGGAAAAACGGTTTAAGACATTCAAACTGCCTCTGTTGCCACACACTGAAACACCACATCATACAAAGAAACTGTGCTCGCAGGACCTGCAAACAAAACCAGTCCATGTTTTCTAAAGTACTGGAAACAGTTTAGTCCGGTCTCTTGGCTAAGGTGAGCTTGAGAGTGACGGTAATCCACATCATTATAGTTCATCCACCCCTCTGTTAGAAGCTGTGGATTCTGCCAGCTTTATCTCAGTCCTCGCATTTTTTTATCGCTCATAATCTTTCATTTCTGGTGGGGAACAAACTTTTAACCTTGCCGACTTCCAGCGTCCCTCCAGTAAACAGTGTTTATTTGATCAGAATTGAGAGCAGTGGAGGTCCTTCGGCTGAGAGGACAACCTTGAGACGCTCTACCATCTGTAGATGAAGTGGTTTCATTTGGGTGCAGCTATTGACAGTGAGGCAGATTTAGTAAGGCTGTTGTTGTGCGTGCTAGTGTGTTCATGCTGTTTTTATAATAAATATTATTTTTTGGGGCACATATTTTTATTTATTTATTTTTAGACAGTGACAGTGGAGAGAGACAGGAAAGACCGGGCAATGTGTTTTTTTCTGTGCAGTGGATTCTTTGCGAACATTTAAAGATTTCAATTTGGGCTTTGATTACTGTGACTGATAGCGGTCAGCATGGATCTTACATATCTAACTTGTGCTATTAACTTGGGTGAGTGACTTCATGCAAGAATCCAGTCAAAGCTGAGCTCTTGGCACAGTAAAGAGGCTCTTTTATATTAATTTACAGGCAACAAGCTAGACTACAGAAAAGCTTGAGGGGCATAGAGGCTGCCATTGTTCCTTCATTGGTTGCAATAAAGAAACGGAAACGTTGGTGCTCTTAATAAAGACATTGGATGTTATGTGTGATATACAGTCAAAGTAGTGTTTTCCATGCTTCACAGATGCAAGCAGGTCCAGTAAAAATAGACCAGAGGCGGAAAAGAACAGAATGACATCAAATGCGACACGGTTCCCACAGCTCCATATTTTCTTTGACACATGCACGTCAAAAACCTGGATCCAAAAAAAATGTCTGGTGTACATTCGCCTCAAGTTGTCACCTCAATTATTACACTGTGAAAACAAGAGAAAATACAGAAATGCAGCAGGAAGACAGGGGTGGAGATTGAGAGCACCAAAGAGAATACACAGAGAGGTAGAGATCATACTGCCAGCCTGTACTGTCCTTGCCAATATCATCTTGAACGATATTTTTCTTGTGTGCCATTTGCTTGATGAAACCTACTCAAACTTACCAAACTTTTTCTCAGCGCTCAAGCCAAAAGCAAGGGAGAAGCCTTGTGGGAAAGGAAGTGTTTGCTGCTGTTCTCGCTTCCAAAATGTCAGACCAGGTTTTTTACCGTATCTGCACTCTGTCACTAAGTTAACTGTGGAAGAGCCCAGCCCCTGTCACAGTCCAGCTCTTTTCAGTGTGTTTGATTGAGAGAAGCTGAGCGTGGCAGGTTAGGGCCGCTGTCAGTATGGCTAACATTAGTACCTCTATTACAACATAACTGTGTGTCTGCATGTCCTTAAAAATTTTTTTTTTAAGTCATGAATAATCTTAAATTTGTCCTGGTTAGATTAATTACAGCAGCTGCTTACTGTCTATGCTAAAGGAGTTGGTCTACCAAAAACTGACCTCAGCACAAGACTAAATTTATTGTACTTACCTTTACGCTTACCTGCAATGCACATTTTGGATACGAAAAAGCTGATTTTCTCAAAAACAGTCTTAATTTTGGATAAAATGTGTCTTGAGTAGGTCTTTAAAAGCATTAATTCAATCTGCTGATACCTGAATGTACCCGGGTAAAGAATAGGCCACATTGGATTATGGTCTGAAAGACAGACTGACCAGCTGGTTATCCAGCTGACTTGTTATCTGTCTGTGATCTTTTGACTGGTCCCTGTTGATACCAATTGGAACATGTGAACTCTCAATCTGTTGTTTTCTACCTGTACTTTCTGTTCACATGCAGTTACAAGATGATTATAGTACCTTTTCTAAAGCACTGCGTGTATCTGTGTTGCGTCCTCCAGGAGCTGAACGTACGCCAGCTCACCCTGTCAACTGACAAAGACAAGTATGGCATCCGTCTGAGGGCCGAGCCTGACCACATGGTGCTGGGCAATGAGGCTGAAGGGGGCTTTCAAAGCCGTCACTGCCTCGATCAAGGAGCTGACCAGCGAACAGCTTGAGGCCTTCCAGAAGACAGGTATGCTTCTCTGTGTGTGATACGTGCGTAGGTGTGTGAGAAAGGGCACAAAAAACTCTAAACCATTAGAGGAGCTGTGTGAAAATTACTGGGGGATGAAATAAAGCCCAAACACAAAAGATATTGTTTAAGTGCTTTTCATGCAGTCGCATAATGCATTTCACTGCTTTCCCTTTCGCTTCATATTCCCTTTATAGCTACATTTAACTTTTCAAGTGCACAGCAAGGCATTCCACTCCACATCTAAACTCCACATAGTGGAGTTTAGATTCTTTGGGCTCTCTACAAACATGATCTCTTCAAACATTTATACAGCCATTTTGTCACTAATCACTTGAGTGTAGAGGCAGTGACCATGTCTTTCACAGAATTAATCAGTGAACACAGTTGAATGATAGGAACGTGTATGGTCACATGTTGCAAATCATGTTTATTCCCCGTCACTTCAGATATTTCTTAATTATTTAATCAGAAGGGTCAGGGGACCCACAAGTTGACGTTAATTAAGCTACAGTTCTGCAGATTTTGCCCTTGGGACCCTGAAGTGAAGAGATATTTTGTTTGGTGTTAATTTGTTTTTGATGACAAATCTTTTCATATTGGTGAGATAAAAATATAATGCCAAAGTAATCATTCTTTTGGGTATTGACAATTGTAGTGACAATTTGTAGTCAAGTAAGTTCTTGTGAAATTAAGCTATTCTTCATTTTGCTGAAGACCACCTGGAAGTCATTCAAGTCATTCAAGGGCCTCTGGAGGTCTCTGGACTCTAGTTTGAAAACCAGTGAGTTATGAATAAGTACTTAAAATGAAAGTCTGTGAAAAGTCGCACAGCACAGCGTTTCCTCAAAACACTAACTCTAACCCCTCTGAAACCAGCGCCACAAGCAGAACAGGGATCGAAACAGTGTCAGGTATCCTGTGTCTCCAATTAGAAAGAGATGTGTGGAGAGCCTCGGAGCCTCTGGGGAAAGCAGCTCTGCAGGTCAGCTGGACTGTGGGAACCCCGCGTTTCCAGTCACTCTGATGTTTGAAGTCCAGCTGATTTGAAGGAGGAGGATGAAAGATGGAGGGAGGGAGAGAGATATGACAATGGTTGGTAGGGAAATGAGAATAGCTTTGGAGGAAGGATACACCAAGACAGAGTGGTGTTCAGCGGTACCCAAATGACAATTCTTTGGCTGGTGATTATTGTAGATGAGCTGCTTTTGATGCATATACAAAACCTGTTATTAAGCTGCCAACCTGTAGCATCTTCACACTGTTTATTTAGCACTTCATCTTCCTCTTAGAATGCAGGTCTTAGAAGGATTTGAAGAAAGGACAAAAAAAGGGTGTATAAAAGAAGGAATGCATTTTGTTGCGGGCAAATAGTAGAAGGTTTACTGCCAGAAAAACAGTGTCATGGTGAAATGATCTGTCTGGACTAGCAAACAGCCTCTCACCCGTTTGTTGCATTTGACGTCTAAAGCAATTTCTAGCAGCACAATCTCAATAACAAGGACTCAATAAACACTTGAAATTGAATTGCTAATTATGTCAAAGTAAGCACACTTAGAAGGAGGGCTGTTTGGGTGTGACTGATTGAAGGTTTCATGTCTTGTAGTTGATGGTATTTTTTTGTAATATCCATTAAATCTTACGTGTAACTTTGATCCCACCATCTTGATGGGGGGGAAGAGACGAGGTTAAGCGAAGGGGTGGGTGAGTGCAGATGGGGAGGGAGGGACACCGGCAATCAAAGCGTGGAAGTCTAGGATAGAGGGATACGGAGTGACTGTTTCACCCTCCCTCTGGGTGTGGGGGAGTGGAGATGAGAGTAGAACATGGTCATGGTTTTTACTCAGAACACAGACAGGGGTAATTGTTGCTGCTGGCGAAATGGAGATATAAGCCTGACTAGATTGGGTTTGCTTTATTGTTTAAAAAGCACAGATCTAGCCAGGTGTGGAATGGCTGTAGGTAGGAAGACAGCAGTGGATCTATACACACATATACACACACACGCACATTGGTATGTATATGGATAGAGAGATAGATAGAGAGACATTAGGTGGGCTACGTGATTTCATGTATTTGTGTGTCTTTTCCTTATCCCATGTAATTCTCAGGTTCCATCACGGTGGATGGCCACGAGCTTCATGAGGAGGACCTGAGGCTGATGTACACTTTCGACCAGAGCTCTGGCTCCGCTGCGCAGTACGAGGCACACTCTGACGCACAGGTACATACACCCTCACCTTAGTTTTGTTTTTTGTTTTTTTGTTTTTTTTGACTACATCCATTCTCTAACCATAACTCTCACCACTGGCTGCCTAGATAGAGCTGCACAAAATTGGTTTATAACACAAGAAAGAAATCATTCCCATTTAGTCGAGACCCGAGATTTGATTTTGCTCAGATGAAATTCTGTATGGGATGCCAACTATTATCCTGTGGATTTCATACAAAAAATATCAAGAAACTTTTATTTCAACCACAGGTTCAGAAGGTTCAGAAATAATTTTTTTCTTTTGTGCATGAAATTTTGCCAGAAGGGTTACTTTATGGAAAAAAATTAAAATGCAAAACATTAGGCAAATAAATGGAGATTTATCCATTTGTACTTAAAAGTTTATTTTGCAGCACGATATCTATTTCATGAACAAAGTACATGCATTTTATGGATAAAATAATGATTCGAGAGAATTAGGCTCTGTCTCTGCATGTGGGGAGCTATAACAAGTTCAAAAGCAAGCTTCTGGTTTTGTGGCAGAAAAAATGCATTCTGTGCAGAATCAGTCATCAGTTGTAATATCAATGCAAACATGATACGTTCTGCTTACTGGCACCTGACATCCACAAGAAGAAATGGAAGTCTGCCAACAGGACAACAGTAAATTTCATGCTAGGTTTGATACCATAAGTTTGTATTTTAAAAATAAATGTCTCATTCAAAGTAGGACTGTACTCCTCTGGCCCTCACCTGTGCCTCTCAGCCACTGTTGAAGGCCAGGTGGCTAAAGATGTTTATTGGACATAATGTGCCATGTGTTATTTATGATTTTTAAATGAGCCTTCTTCATCCTACCAGCTGAATGTGATTCTACTTTTATTGAAACTGTATGAAAGCTGCCATGCCCCAAACTTCCTGATCACAGACATCATCACTGAACAAATAAATGTTGAAATATCTAAATAATACGGAATGCATAGTGTAATGATTGGGAGAACTAGACGTAGACAATACCAATTAGATTCTTTAGTGTGTGTGTGAAATTGTGTGTGGGTGTGTGTCGGGGCGTGGGGGTGAGAAGGAGGCTACAGCTCTTGGAAAGAAGCTCAGTGTCTCTCCTTGGATTTTTTTCAGCAGCGGGAGGGAAAGGGCTCTGTTGTACCCAGGTGGTGCGGGTGCTCAGAGTGAATATCAGTAATAATGTCGGCAGTAATAGAGGTAATTTAAAAATATGAAATAAAATTACACTTGATGGGAAAACAAATTTAGAGCAGATTTATTGACATCTATTTAGTCCTACACGATGCCTCTTTGACCCACTACTTATAGAAGGTGCTGCATATGAGCCTCAGTGGCAAAGTTTGCAGCCTGCCTGGATGAGAGAACTTATTAATTTCAACCAAGTTAAATTCAAGATTTTTCAAGACCTCTTAGAATGCAGAAGAAAATCGAAATGGAACAATATTGCAAGGTTGGCGTGATGGTTTTTCTCAGCAGCTTTATGTTTTTTCTGATTTCATGTTTGACTTAACACCCAAGTGTCTAATTTGAGTGTTTTCTAACACATACAGCAGTGGGCTTTGTGCTCCTTTCCCAATATTGTCTATAAACAAATACAAAATGCACCAGACTCAGGGCTCCAAACTTTTCTCAGCACCACCGTCCTGAAAAGTAATTTAAACCGTCCCAAAGTCAGTGTAAACGGATCCAAAATTCTAAATGTTGTCTTACTGCTTCATTGTCATCTATAGTGGTTATTTGCATAAAAACACTCACATCACTATTCAAATGATTAGGAAATGAATGATTGTGTATTTATTTTAAAAATTGCCTCATAGTTTTAATTATGTATTATCAGGTGCTCAGAATTAATGTCAAAGTTAAACATGAAAGTTAGACAGGTCATAATTCCCTCTCTAATATGTAATTTCTATTGCTGTGGAAACATCAACAAATTTCTCCTTCAAACAGTTTTATATTTTTGTTTGCAATTCAACGTTTTAACATAGTTTAATTATATGTGAACATATCATGATAATAACTGACCTTTACCCAGTTCTCACTTTACTAAATAGAACTGGAACGCATCCTAATGTAACTCGAACCAAACAACAAACCAAACGATGATGAGGAGCCGTATCACTTTCTGTGTGGATAAAGTCTGTTCTCTGTTTCCAACTCTGAGCGGTTATGGATCCTCATCCTGTTCAGTCCTGACTTTTTGCTCGAATCGGGTAAGATGCAGTCGTTTTGTGTGTCATCTGCGACAGTGCCTTGTGCCTCTGTTACTCTCTTTAAATAGAGCAACAGCTTTTACTGCTGGCGTGACCTGGGCAGTGGTCGCTACCGTGGAAACATTTCAGAATCATTTTCCTTGTTAATTTAATTTAGTCAGTGAGGCTTACTACTGTTTGGTACAGTTTTGGTCAGGCCTTCTTCACCAGGTGGGATGTGTTCATGGACCAAGTCAGATCATGTGTGATATAGACTCTCAGGAACATGAGACTCTCTACCTTTTCCACTTCCTCTCTGTGTATATAAAGGGCAAGGGTGCCCGGTTTTCCTGGACTCCCTGAAATCGACCGTGACTTCAAATGGACTCAGAGTGAGGAGTGAAATACAAACCGTTTTAAACAGGAATGAGCAAACAGTCTGGCCAGAGTAAAAGAGACTCACCAATGTAAAGTCTTTAGTCCTTTAGTTCCCTGTGTTGGTAAACATGAGTGTGCAGTTTACTGACATCATGTTACAATGATGATGCCTAGTGCTTCTTTAATCCTTTCTGTAACCTAATCCTAATCTAAACCCTAAACCCAAGGCCTAACCCTAAACTAGAACCTGAAGAGGCAGGTAGTGCCAACATGTCTTCTTTGCTATGAGGATTTTCCTCAATCTGTTTATGCTTATGAAGTCATTTGGTCCTCATAAGTGTAGCGATACAAGGACAAAAGAACAGGTACAAACATTTCTCTCTCTCCCTCCCTCCCTCTCTCACATTCTCTCACATATGATTTCACCATGTAATAATAAACTATGAGTCTCAGTTCAGTTTCAGGGGAAAAAAAACAACAGTTGTTTTACTGTAGTTGTCAAGTATATAGACTTGACCCACAGTGTGTCGTGGAGCTGGATCTGTGCTGTTCTCTCCCTGCTACTGCGTCACAGTGCCACAACGTGTAAAAGCATTAATGTCTCTTTACTGTGAGTGTGATGTATGAAATCATTTCACGGCTAAGTGGGAACCAGCACGTACGCGTTTCCCACAGGCCCTTTCTAATCAGCGCTCCTCCAACCGTGTACACACCACGCGGCTGCACCTTAATACCAGTTTACTGAGCTTGCTCTTTCAGTCTTTCAGTTTCTTGCTCTCTTTCTCTCTTTGACTTTCTACCTTCCAACAGTCTCACTCTCTGTGCTTTTCTTTTACTCTCTTTATTGTTTTTGTGCTCTTTCTCCATCACCCTGTCATTCATTCTTTCTCTCTCTCTCTCCTTTCCATGTTATAACATGCAAGGTCTTATGGAAAATGCCAGTCATTGCACTGCCCCTTTGTGAGCAGTGGTCAGCAAAGAAAGTCTACATGCTCATCACATTTAGGCCACAATATTGGCATTACTGTACTGCCACTTGCATAGTCAAATTAGAAATGTGTTTATAGTTACTAGTTGTACGCACTCATGTCACATGTCAACACATCACACTATACATTTGCATATTTGAAGAGTAGCTTTTAGCTGTATTTCTGGAAGATAACTTTTTTTTCCCACCTCAGATGTGTAATTGCACCACCAAGCTAATAAAAGAGCCTGGATAGCTCAGCAGCTAAAGTAAACTCATGATGTCAGACGATGAATTCCAGCTCACGACCAATGTCATGCGTCATCCTTTCTCTGTTAATATTCTGTCAGTTTTTAGTCTCAACTGCTGCTCCTGTGTCAATTTCCACGGCATATTTTTGAATAACTATGCTTGCTCTGGAAAGATGCTTGGACAGGGGGGCGGCATAGGGTTATGCCATGGGTATTACAATGAACAAACACAGCTTTTCCCCATTTCTGCCACTGTTGTTGAAAAATGACCTTGGGCTATAGATTAGTGATGTAGCTACGGTGGTGACCATGGTAGAATCGATTCTATTCATATCACAGTACCTAGAGTTTAATGACCGTGTGTCCAAAGCATTTAAGATGGCAACAAAAGTTTTGTGTCTGTTAGGCATGAACTGGGATTGAGGGGTGAAATTGGCCTATTTATAATCTATGTGATTTTTGAAGTTCTGTGTATTAGTTTTCATTATAGCACGGTATTTACTCCTATAGAAGGCAAGCCTACTTTTATCCTTCAGTCAGCCTTAAAACTGCAACAAATAAGTACCTGCTAATCAGGACGATTCGGTACAGCTGCACCGCCTTGTAAAATAAGCTAAAATTTAGCTTGGTGCTCATCTTTAAAATAAATGTTGTAGTCCAGCAGAGGGATTCAAAACAGCAGAGCTGAGTGCAATTGAGAGTTTTAGGTGAACTACAGAATTCAGGTGATCAGAGAAAAAAGGGAATTAATCTTCTGTCTAGAGTATCCTTACTCCCCATAATCAAGAGGCTGTCTGGACAAAATGTTCTTAACACACACAAAATAAATCTGGATAATACTGAATTAGAATAAACTACATAATGCCGGAAACAGTAAGATTTGGATTGAAAATAACTATGAATTTTTAGCAGACCCAGTTCAGGAAAAGGACACATGGTTTAGAGGTGCAATATTACATAATGCTTTATGTGAAACAGAGGTTTTCAAACTCTGAGTATGGTCCCATGGTATGCCAAAAGATTCTCATTTTGCATTTTATTTGGAATATTTTGCCTTTCTGTGTGTTGTTGCAATGTGTAATTTGTGCTTTGATTGCACAATTAAAATATGAACATTACATAAGTAATTTATAGATGCTGTTTGTCTCTAATTTAGTGGTTATATAATGCATATGAGGTGCTGTTGTTAGGTTGTTTGATCAAATTTCTCTTGAGCAGACAGCAAATCACCCCTGAGTTGAAATTTCCTTGCAGTAGCTGGTATCCATCTTGGCAGAGGTGGGTGCATCCTTTTGGAGGAGGTGTTCAAACTGATATGGAGACAGTCTAAAATAGGTTATAAAAAATCTTTACTGGCTTTCAAGTGATTGATCAAGTGATGGAGCTCACTGTGTTGCTCTTTGGTTTATAAGATGTCACGCACCCACACTGACCTCTTGTTTTTCTTCTTCTGTTGTGAATCCGTGCTACACAGAACAGTGCCACCTCCTCGTTCTTCATGGCTGCACTAAGTTAGCACCGTTTTAACAAAAAGCTGGTCTAGTAATGTGTGATCAGTCAGGTCAAGCAAATCACTCGTAATCAATCAGAACTTTAAATATTTCATAGAGAAACTAGAAAATATTTTTCTACCCTTAAGGGCATTGGCTGAAAATAAAAGAAGGCCTTTATTTTTTTGTAAATGAAACAATGGCCTTAAACTTCTTAATCACGTTTTTTGTCTCAGAATGTTGTACTTCTATAATTGTGAAGGCTCTGCTTTGGACTTCTCTCCATCCCATCCTAGGATCAACACCTAGCTTCTTTAGGAAAACCCTTCGATGGACAGTGTCATGTCTTACCCTAAAATGAGTTTTGAGCCCTTGAATTTCACCAAATAAGAGTTTGAATGTCATAGGAAAGTCACTTAAAATCATTGTCCAAGAGTATGTTTGAAACCCATAAAAATATAAATGGTATTAAAATTTGTAGATTTAAAAAAACAAACAAATGACAGTTCATATAGAGAAAGAAATCAGAGGAGGCTTGATTGGGTAGGAATGTCCCGTCTTATTTTGTGGGTTAATTTCATTGCCTGTTTTCACATTCATAGATTGCACTTTCAAATAGACTCAAAAATGGAAATCTCCCCTCAGGGAAAACAGAGTGTTCCAGGTGGAGGGCTGTGTATGAAAGCAGCTTCTCTTGCCAAAGTTGGCAGAATACATTATCAGTTTTTGGAAACACGTAGGAACACTTGTTCTCTCCAGCATGTTTGTGATCACTTCAGTATGCAGCTTACACTTTCCTCTTGCCCTCTCGGTGTGTTGTCCTCTAGGTCCTGGTGCTGCTGGACGTCACCCCTGACCAGTCCATGGTGGACGAGGGTGTGGCCAGAGAGGTCATCAACCGCATCCAGAAACTACGCAAGAAGGTGGGACACTATTACAGGAACACTAGTAGCTCTGGAAGCAGAATGGCAGCTAACACAGTGCTTCCGAATTTGCAGTCTAGTGTATAATGAATTGAATCTGACACGGTGTAAACTGTTTGCCAACACATGTATTTGGAGCTGTGCTAGGGTGAGCACAACATGAGTCAGTCCCTTGAGTTGAATTTGGAGACAGTTTGTCATCCAGGGCAGTGTGTGTGTATCCCGTCCGACCAGTTCCTGTACAATAATGCATGATAATTAAGCTGGGGTAAGAATTTTGACACAATATTGTAAGCACTTAGGAGCAAGGCAAGATGAGGCAACAAAAAAAGACAAGTGAACCATGGTCTACTCCTCTTGACATGGATGAGATTTAAAAGAATCACATGTTTGGTTCAACCAGAAAGTCCCTTCCTGGCAGACTGTTGGGACACTATGATATACAGCTGCAACTACACACCATACAACATTATCCAGCATCTCCAGCAGAGAGCAGTTATGTCTTTGTGTAGGCTTGCTTGCTTTTGGCATCCAGAAACAATTCTATATTTGTTTCCAGTCATTTGGGGGGGGTACTGTACCTACGGCACAGTCTGCCTCCATATCTACTTTAGATCGGTATTGATCCAGCATAAAACTTTGGCTGTAATCTGTTGTTTTTTCTCTCTTTGTTTTCTTCCCCTTCTTCTCTCCCTCCTCCCCTCCTCTTTATGTCCCATGCTAATTTTGTCAGGGCAGTTTTGAAATCTTTCCATTGCAGCATCACAGTTAGAAGTTTCTCCATCACAAGGCAGGCTTAATGGAAGCTTAATTACAGTCTGGCCCCTTTCAGATTCTAATGTTAGAGCTTTGAAGTGGTCTGGGGAGTAAAGACGGATTAGCCATCAGCCTCTTGTTTTCACAAGAAACAAACAGTTTTTCCATCCTGCTGTGGCAGTGGTGTGCACTGGCTCCCAGCCAGGCTAAATTCCTCCAGTAATTTCAAACTAAGATCGGTGAGGAATTTTCCACCATGGGGATGGGAATTAATTTTCATCAATTACTTGACATGTTTTCTAGTAGTTTGTGGGTGTACTGAGGGTGGTGTGTATGTGTGTCTTTGTCTGTGCGGGTTTTTGTGTTTTGTGTGTGAGCATATGCAGGGTTGAGAAAGAGGGCAGCCTTTCTCTTTTTTTTTTTTTTTTTCAACTGGAGTGCTCACAATCCTGAGGTATCTCTAGCTAACTTAATACACACATGCACACATACTAGCAGTGAGTAATTAATCGCAATAAAAAATCATAACATGGCAAAGTGCGATACCCAAAGGAGGAGCAGGAGCTGCAGTTTTTTGATAAAGGTAAAATATGTGCCAAAATATTCCTGCAAATAAAGTATTCTGGTGCTACATAGACCTCATGACCTACAAATTGTGTTTTCTAGATGTAAGAAAACATGTTTTTTGGTGCAGTGCCTGGCAATAAAAATTACAAAATCAAAAATGATCAGTCCTACTAAAATGGTGAATCATGTTGCAATTGCAATATCTATCAAATTAATCACAATGTGTTTGTTTTTGGGTTTTTTTTACATTTCAGTCCTAACACACACACAAACACACACACACACACACACACACACACAGTAGCTGTACTGAGGGAGGGGTTGGTACCTTCACTTGGCAGGAAAAGCCTATAAACCTTCCTCCATTGATTGACTGCTCCTCGGTATCTAGCTAACGTTATTCCTCTGCCCTTGAGCCACATACTGCAATTGGAGTGTGTGTGTTTAAGAGAGCGTGCATGTGTGCAGGCATTGTGCGTATGTGTGTACGGCTGTGCGTGTGTGTGTACACAGCTGCACACTGTAGATTAGGATGAGATCAATGCATTTGAAAGTGTCAAGGTTAGCAGAAGCTGGCAGCACACTGTGCTAAAATAGTCAGGCTTTCATCCAATAAAAATCTCCCTTTGTTCCTTTCTGCCTTCATTTGTTCCTTTACAGGCTGTTGTTTTTTCCCTCTCTCCCTTAATTCCTACTGTCTCTCCTTTTGTTTCCTCCTCCCATTCATTTTGTTTATCCCATTTTCCCCTCAATCCTTCTTTCAGGTAATTGTTTCTTCCCGTATTTATTCTCTCCTGTGTAAAAGAGAGAAGCAAGGAAGAGAGAAGGCTTAAAAGAGAATAACTGAGGCAGTGGTTGATTGCATCACCAGCTATCAGAAAATGATTTCTGTAAAGCATATCTGAACCCTCGCCTTCTCCTTGTGTCATATTATATATGCACTGAAAGACACTACAAAGCTGTCTTGGTCAGCAAACCATAAATGTTTCTGTAAAGATAACAGGTTTATGCCTTATCACACATAATACCCCATAGTATTGTTTCTATAGACGTGCAAAAAATAATTGACTCAGTCTGCACCTTACAGACTTACAGAGGGATGCGATATTCTTTTCAGTACTGTATCAATTCTTGAACCGATTGTATTAATCATTTAAGCACTTAATTTTTAGATGATGCATTGTCATCTACATATAACTGCACTGTAAGTGAGTGCATTTTGCCATTTCTATTTTAATAAATTAGAATTGGAAATTTGAGTTATATTTTGGGTCATTTTGCCACCTGAAATATGTTGTATATGTTATTAGTCTACCCATGTGTTACGCACCAGGTTGTATCTTAAACTCTAGTTGTACATATTCAGTAAATTCGGTATAGTACTGCAGTGCATCATGATACAGATTGTATCGGTGCTGTCACTCATGTTTAGATAGTATGTCCTGGTGATTATTGGGCTGTTCTCCATTAAAATGAGCATCCTCTATTAATTTCTCAGTGTAATCTTCCACTGGCTACTTTTTTGCATAATAACTTAACTACCATCCACTGATCTCTTGTCACCCAGGGCCATTTGGTGCCGTCAGATGAGATAACTGTGTACTACCAAAGCCAGCCAGCAGGGGAGTACCTGGACTCTGTGATCCAGGCCCACACTGACTTCATCCTGGCTACCACCAAGGCCCCTCTTTTGCCCTACCCTGTCCCCAAGACTGCCGGCGTCATTGTAGAAGAGAAGACACAGGTATGAAAGGTTACCTGGGGGCTAGCAGGCTTGTTGTTGATGTGCTACAGCAGAAGCCGTCAAAACGTCAACTGAACAGGCTCTCTACACCTAAGAGGCATGGTGTTAACACTCTGAAAAAAACAGTAGTAAAGTGTGTGCTGCCTTAAGTGTGAATGGTGCCTCGGCTAGAAGTTGACTGACCCCAGCACACAACCAGGAGATAAAACAATGCAAAAAAGACAAAGAGTGCAAAAAAAAAAAATGTGAGTTTGTTCTGCTCATTAATATGATGTGAATGATTTTAACAGGTCATGCTATCTACCACTTTATGGACACTTGTCAAGAGTGCACTGCACAACCACAAGTGCGTGTTTTCTTATGTGTGGCTCTTTTGGAAATTGCATCCTAGACCTCTGCTTGTGTGTGCAAGCATGTCAGAAGGGTGGGGGCGATCTTTATTTGTGATGCTTCATTAAAGAATATCGAATGGCCAACTGTCTGTCTCGCTCTAACATTTATGCTGTTTTCTGTGCTGCAGCTTAAAGGCTCAGACCTGGAGTTAACCATAGTGAAGGGCTCCTCTGCCCCCAGGGCTCCTCTCAATGGACCAGCTTGCACCTATGTCAACCTCAAGGTCAAAGTCAACAACAAAGAGCAAGGTAGGTAATGGCGCAATCAAAAAAATCTTGTTTTGAATATATTCTGCCTTCTCCAAGCCAGATTAGGGGTGTCCGCCGGCCTGTACATGTTCAGGACTGCTCCCCCTGCTTTTTGAACCGCTTGAGTCCTGACAGTTTAGTGCTACCCCCACCTGCACCCTCAAGACATTGTATACAACAAAGTTTGCAGGCCAGGTGCTAATTGAACATCAATTAGCACAACTCTGCATAAACAAACACATACTCAAAAGGCAGGTGAATACAGTTTAATCTGAGCCGAGGAGCTGCCAAATTGTTGTGAAAAGCCCACATCATGGCTGCGCTTTCAGATGTGCCCACCCGTGGCCTGTCTGCAGATGTAAAAACAAACAAACAAACAAACAAAAACAAAAAAAAAGGCTGCACTGCTGAGATTTTTTGCAGCACTCACAGGAGGGTGGGCCTTTTAACAGAAACTGTTAAACAATCATCGTTATTCACTTAGTTCACACTGCATCTCCATTTGAGGTGTGAATATTGCTACTTTAACGAGGAGAGAGGCAACGTGGTTTCAGAGGGAACATCAAGTGAAAGCAAGGAATATTGTTAACCCCATTTGTTCTCCATATTAGAAGAGTCTCCAAACTTTGATCCGACCCAAAAGATTGTTTCACTATTGGCAATCAGTGTGACATTGCACTGCTAGTTTACGATACCTTTTTCTCCACTTCATTTGAAAGACGACAGGGTCTTTGAACTATACATTTTGTTACCTTAGGGGAGAGATTGACCAGTTAATCAGTCACATGATTAATCAAGCCAATATCTGGCATTTTGAGATGGTCGGCATCAGCTGATATCTGTGCTCAGATGGCTGACAAACAAAAAATGTCTGCAGACACATCAGCAGACAGATTTGTCCGTGTGGCTTCTGTGGAACGATGTCAGTGCCCTCCCTTATCTGCTGATAAATGCTGTTGTTAAGTGCAGTAAAATGTTCATTTTTCATTTACTTATTCTCAGGTCTTTTTTTTCTTTACAAAGTTTAGTTTTTTTGATTACATGAGCATTTATGAACATTTATTTAGTTCATACATTTCTTAAATTTAAAATGTTTGTGCATTGCAGACAGTGCAGATCTGCCTAAGCAGCAACAAAGCAGTCAGTGTTTTATAAATGTTCATTTAAGTTCAGCAATTTTGTGCCTTATTTGTTATGATAATTATTAAATTGTTGTACTTTATCAAATGCAAAAAGAAAAAGATAGAGTGCCCCGGTGGCTTACCGGATAAGCTTGCGTACCACTTGTTAAGTCTGAGTCCTGATCACAGCGTCCTGGGTTTGAATCCGACCTCAGGCCATTTGCTGCATGTCATCCCCTGTCTCTCCCCTGCCTTTCCTGTCTCTCTCTCTACTTTGGAAGCAGAAATGCCAAAAAATAATCTTAAATAAAAGAAGAGATAAAGATTATGTATCACCATCAGCTACTGAAAAACTCATATTATCGACTACTATCTTGGGATTCTTGAAATTGACTCAAGAACCCTGCTCCCAGCTTGGTTTCAAAGCTCACATGGGTATCAGATACTTTGAACTGATCCAAGCAGTTGATTTAAGCACTGTTGGCTGATGGGAGTTTTTGCTTGAGTAATCCAGTGTGATTGGTTTCTTGTTCAGAGGGTGTGGTGCTATTGGAAAACCCTAAAGGAGACAACAGACTGGACGTGGACAAGCTGAAGAAAGTGTGTAGCGTCATCTTTGGAACCAACAACACCCAGCTCCGCTTCTTCAGTGGAAAGGACGGTGAGAAACTGGACAGAAACAAGTGGACGCAGAAATCACAGATGCGTGCAGCTCTGTCTCTGTTTATCATGTGTGGTTTGGCTTGTAAGGGCACACTGGCTCACAAAACACTGATGTGGTTGTACATGTCTGCCCTGCAGTGAGAGAATATCAGTCTCCCTCTGCTTTAGAGTCGCCACACTTCCATGCAAAAACTAAACTACTGAACTGTCACCGTGTCACAGCTGTTGATGTTATTGTGGCAGTAGTGATGAATAACAGAGATGTTTTTCTGTGTCGGTTACAGAGCTGACAAACAAAATGGACCTTCAGGCTTTGAGTGGTAAAACTTTGTCAGTGACATCAGCAGGCTCCTCCCCTGGCCCCGACACCACCACCACCCCTGACACCCTCCTATGTCCTTATGTCAACCTGCAGCTCTGCAACGCACAGCCAGCTGGTGAGGAACACACGCCTGTTGGAAGCGGTTAGCACTGCATTGCTTTCACCTGTCTAACACTCTGTGTCTGCTTCCAGAGTGCCAGACAGGAGAGGTGGGCACTCTCTTGCTGGTGAACCCCTTGGGCCAGAATGGGCTGGACCATATGGGTCTGCTCTCTGAGGCTGCCAAGGTTTTTGGCCTCCGCAGCAGACGGCTCAAACTGTACCTGGACCAGGACCTTACTCAGGGTAAGAAGAATAGATGTCACTCACTTCCCTTTACATGCACATGAATTTTCCACCATTATTCTGAATATGAAAACATTTTGAATTTGATATGGGTCATGTGAACAGCACATTCTGTTTGGATACTCCTTATTAGGCCTTCCTCTGAATTTTCTGTTCAAGACACTGTTTAAGCTGATATTATTCAGGTTTTAGGAACACTCTTTGGTCATGTATTCAGCTCATGTGGAATATACGTTTTGGGGTTTTTACTGCAGTTTGTGACACACTGCGGCCTGTTTACGGTCCACTCTGCGTTGTAAACAAACCAAGTAGCCAACAGTTTGCAAGGCTGGGGTACAGATACATTCAAAAAACAAAAAGCCCACATTTTCTGGTCAGAAGGAGAAGCACACCTACTTTTAAACATTATGAAAGACTTGGCTATCAGCTGGATTTTGGGTATGCACAAATATTGCAACGCCGACCTTTTCAGTCAGGTGGGTTAATGAATGAAAGAGTTGTTTGCACAGTCAAACCAGTCAGAGTTTGCACAGCTACATGTAAATGGGAATATTAGTGGTATTCTCATCTTCATTAGCCATGTAAACAGCTTAATGGGAATATTGTCTTTTTCAGAAGAAGGGCAAAACCTGGAATGTTTTGTGCATGTAAATGTAGTCAATGTTAGTATCCATGTAGAGGGTTCTCAGCATGACTGAGGGTCAACTGGTGTTAGAACAGGCGCAGATATCTAGATGAATTGCCACTGCAGGTTTGGAAAAATCAAGCAACTTTCATCATTTTAACATTGGCTAAAATGCCAAGTTTCTAAAAAAAAAAAAAAAAAAATTCTTACTGAAGTCTCCCTTCCCTTAATTCTCCCATCATCTTCCCCTCACCATGCTCGTCTCTCTGGGCCAGTCCAGCATGATGAGGGAGGACGATGTGCAAACACATGCAAACTCCTGCAAAATGCCCTGTGCAGCTACCGTATCGCACAGTTTTCCCCGGGCATCTACTCAAAACACCGGTTTGCGTCCAGTGCCTGTGGAGCTGCTAGACTGAAGGGTCGGGGCTGGAGGGGTCACTGTCAGCTGGCACCAACAGAGGCTGTAGTTACACAGGAAGCGGTACAGGAGGTCATGTGAAGCTGTCAGGGCTGGCAGCTGAAGCGGTTGAGGCTGTGCAGCACCAGGCCTGTTGGTTAGGAACCTCCCTTTTCACTTACATAAAGTCATCAATCAGAGCCTATGCAGAAACATTCATTTTCCTATTATTTGTCGGTTTACGCTCCATTGCGTTCTATGATAAAGTAGTATCTGGTGGAAATTCAGTTAATCTTTATTCTCTATTTTAATTTAATTCCAGGTCAAGTAGTTGACTTTACATACAGTCAAATAATTGATCAAATCTGTTTTCTTGTATTCCAGTTGTACTGGTTCCATATGAACACCCTGCAGTTTGTCGGAGTCAGCAGATCAGACCCAACCCAGTATTGTAGCAGCTGAAAAATCCTAGTTAACTCTTGATGGAGTGCACACACTTTGATGCACGGTGTTAATCCACACTCCAGGAGGCTGTGTCCCCACAGCCGTGATTAGGCACAAGAAGAGTGTTTGCTTATGAGTTAGTAGCAAAGAAAAGTTGAGTCCAGCTGACAATCAAAAACAACTGAAAGACTGACAGGACTGTACGGAGATGGAAATGTCCAGCCCACTGCTCTTTGTTAGTGTCAGCCGGTTCAGCTCTGTCAGGCATGTTAATGTCACTTGTTAATAAATATTGCTTGATTATAGAAAATATGTTTTAATAAAGTTTGCAATTCTCTGAGATTTTAATCATTAAAAAAGATTTGTTTCCCCTTAAGTTAGATTCAGAAGATTCTTGGAAAAGTATTTTGGGTTCATTATTTTGAATTAGTTTTGGTCCAAGTCAAATTCTTTTTTTTTCTTTTTTTTTTTTTGGATCAGATATCATGTCAGTTATTTTTTCTTTGTTTAGCCACGCATTAAGTCACCTTTTTTCATAGTTCATTCCTCGGTGAGCTGGGTGATGGGACATATCTAAAATTAATAAAACACAAGGGGATGGTGTGGTTTCCCTCATCCTCTCAGCAATAAGTGAACAGATAAGAGAATAAGTTTGTTGTAAAATTTAAAAAAAAAAAAAAAAAAAAAAAAAATATGTATGATGGCACAATATAGATGCAGTAAAATTAAATGCTGAGCATATCCATGAAAAAATACATACATATGAAAAAATATATTTGCAGTATTTCTGATTTTATTTTCAAGTTTCAGTTTCTACTTTTGAGAAATGTTCAATATTTCTTCTTTTGATGTTGATATTTGTCTCAACTGGGTGTAACATCTAGAAGAGTCACTTGACTTTAGTTTGAAGAGTAGTGAAAATACAGATGGAGCTTTTTTAATGATTGTATTTTTATGAGCGTTGGGATCAGGGGTGTAGTTTTAGACTTAGACTTTTTTACACTTACATTTTCACTAGGATTTGTTTTGTTTTTTTTCCCTGCCAAGTTTTAGTCTTAAATGTAATTACCCATAATAACCCAGTAACTTGTGAATATCTCGTTGTGTTTTTCAGAGCTACCAGCTGACTCCTCTGTGAAATCTCTAGACACCAAAACTCTGTTTGTGAGAGTTCTTCCCACAACTGCGGAGGCATAGATCGCCAGAATCCAAACCCTTTTCCTGAAGGTATCTTAGCACTGATGCTGTCTGTGATCCACTGGAGGTTTCCTGGATGTGGATTCTTGCTGTGGATCCATGGCAAACTTAAAAAGCTTCGTGTTAAGATGCCTTAGAGGAAATCATGGGCCACAACAGGATTGTCTGGCAAGTTCACAACTATTACCAACAGAATTGTGCCCTGCTATTACCTGTGTCTTGAAAATTTTTTCCTTCACAATTTGCATTTCTTCAGATGTCATGAGATTGTGCTGTTTTTAAAGACATCCCAAGACATTACAATGGCTCTGTTTGAGACTTTTACCTTAGGTATTTAGCTCAGGCTTACTGTTCTCATCCCTGGTGCAATTTCCTTTTCCTGTTACTTTCTCTCCTAATCTGCTGCCAATTATACATGACAGTTGTCAGAGGAAACACATTGTGCTGTCAGTTAGAATATATTTATACTGGACCGAGAGATTTGTCAGTAAAAAGAATAAGGTTTACACTCTTAACTAGAAAGTGGGCACAGTTCAAGAACAGAATGACTCTTCCTCCACAACAGCTGAATAGACAGGCTTGGATAGATGTTGATGGTAAGGTGTGAAATGGCCAATCATTGAAAACAATGAGAATTGTTTGTTGGAAGAAAGCAAATAAGTTAGAAAAAAAATGTCTACCGCACACAGTGAAAATGATCCATCAAAACTGCCCAGAAAGGAATGCCAAAGGTTCATTTACCTCAGCTGAACATTTTATGAGTCTAAATCCATCCCACCTCGGACAAAAAGAAGCCACGGGATTGTATTTGTGGTGTCTCTAAGAATATGAGAACTGGTCTAGAATCACTGGTCAACTCAAATGAAGTCATAAAATGCACTATGAATTCATAAAAATGGTCTCAGATCAACACTTCTATTCTTGGATTCTAGTTGTACCATAGGCCATGAAATATTGCAACAAGATGACCTAGAATTTGTCCAGCTGTCAATACGACCACTTGAGGTTTTTCTTTATCATGCTAATGATGAAAATTATGCAGGCTATTTCACAGCACAGCTTTCAATGGAAGTTAGCTTAGTCCACAGTAATTATTGCTGTGGCCAATAATTGGGAAACCAATTGAGCCCATTGTGCTTACACACGCTTTAGAATTGAACTGACAAAACCTGCTCTGTTCATTACACAGAAAACCCTGTGGGCGATAGTGTAGGCATTTAAAAGGTGAAATGGATTTCGGGCCAGTCTACCTTATGGACAAAAAGGTGTTGTAATAAAATCCTGTCTGAGCAACAAAAGGATTATGTGCTATTTTTGGTGACAAATGGAACTAATAAAAGAAAGTGACTTTGGGAATCAACTAGTTCTGTGTAATTTCTTTTGCACTCGCTCAAACTTCTGTCTGACACGGAAACACTGATGCTGTGTGTACTGAACAGTATATCTGTAGGGTCCTGCAGTCTGATTATTTTTTGTCTGTGTGTGTGTATGTGTGTGGTTGATGTTGACTACAAATATAGACTATACCTTGGAATAACTTTGACCTTGCCCTTTAAATGTCAGAACAGATACATCATAAGGAAAAACATTGTATTTTATCATTAATCCAAACGGAGCTTATGCTTACAGTAACAACTATGCATGAATTTGTGAAAGAATTTATGAACCTTGTTTTTTAAATCCTTGATGAGAATACAGACTCAAAATCACAATTATTTTTGAAAAAGGGAGTAAAAGAATATAAGCTGTGTTGTGCTGGTAAAGGTGCTGTCATTTGCTTCCTTCTCTGTGACATCTTGGTTTCTAATAAATCCTTAATAAAGCAGCCAGTCTTTTATTCTCATTCCATCCCTTTGTCACTTCTTGACCAAGACCTGAAACTCTTGTGAAAAGCAGTGCTCACCAAGAATAGAACAAGACACTAAATTACTATTTCTTAATGTTTGCTTGCCATATACCCTCTTCAAATTCAGGACTGCTGACCAACTTTAACACTGACCGTCTGATCCCCAGTCACCGTGTGATTCTTAGAGTCAGCACTGCACCAGAGTGACTGTGAATTCTGGCCCGGCAACTAAAACTCCCTTCATCCAGATCCCAGTGATGAAAAGCTGTTATTCCAGCCCATCGTTGGTATGTTCTGACTGCAGCTGACCCACTAACTCGCCACCCATGGCAGGAGGTATAAATCTTCCACCAGGCCATCCTGCAGGCTGCACTTTTATTATTATAAGGGAGTTTCAGCCCTGCTATGCAATACTAGTTGGAATGAATGATTTATTCTAAACATGAAGAGCAAAGAACTACAGTAATCATAATAAATTTTACACAATTCTATTTTCATAACAAAACTACAGGAGTAGCCTATTGTAGAAATGTTAATTACAGAAGATAAATAGCACCATGCTCAGTAGGGCTGCTGTAAGTTCAATGCTACAAACCACAAACACACTATAGACCCTATAGGAATATATGGATCTCATGGTTGCTGGGGTTGCCCTTGGTGTCTATTAATAAACATGCTCATGGCCTCTTGGAGCCAAGCTAGTGAGGAGCCTTGTGTATCGATCATACCAAACAGCAAAGGGAGTAACACTTGTTGGAGGTTCAGGCAGCTCTCAGCTGGGGGCGCTGTTGCAGAGGACCTTTCACATCTGGCTCAAAGGGACATGAGAGAGCTCGGTTTGCTCTCCCCGGCAGCAGAAGTCTTACTGAGCTGTGGAAACAGCTTCCTCTGCACTGTTGACTGTTTAAAGAAGGAGATCACAACATTTAGGATTTTTTCCTTTAGTTATCATTAAATATACATGTGTAGGAAAGAGAGCATAAAACAAGATAACTCATCCTACTCAACTCTCTGTTATAATCTGTGTGGTAATCTTCGCCCCTTTTCTCCTTCTGATCTTTACAACATGATCGTATTAGTAAAACACCAATTTGCATCCAAATTAAACAAATCAATATGCCATTCATCTATATGCGCATAACATATAGCCTACATTTGCATGTTATACTCCGGTATATTAAACTGCAGCTCCTGAAATATCGCGAGGCGCAGTGGAAAGTGAGTGTATCATATGAAGTCCAACTCCTCTGTCTCTCTGTCAGAGCTTCTCACAGTGATGTACGCACTGCAGCTGCACTTGCCCAAAGTGTATTACTGTCATGAATTGCAGCCTTTCTGTAATCAGTGTCACATCAGTGTGTGATGACTTTATCCTCATCCCTCCTGGGCGGAGCTGCAGCCTCCCTGAATATTAAGCACACCTATCCCCCCCACTGCCCCCCAACACACACACACAGACACACACACACACACACACACACACACACACACACACACACACACACACACACACACACAGCACCATGTCCTCCTGCCTCCTCTCATCCCTCTCGCTCCCATCTGGTCCCGCTGCTCTCTCTCTGCCTGTGAACACCTCGGTCCGGCTAAGAGAGCGGGTCACCCAGCCATCTGCTAATGGACACGCATCACAGAAACATGCAGCATGGGTAAAGTGAACACATCCTCCCCTCTCTCTCATGTTGGCCAACAAAAAGCCATTACAGGGTGTGGGATGCTGCAGTGTCTGACAGCAGAAGCAAGGAAACAAGTTGTGCATCAAATGCGGAATGAAACCCAGTGCCCAATAATGCAGGAGGAAAATGCGCATTCTTGAAGAATAAGCCAGTGAGCACACTCCCGGTGCATTCCCTCTGTAAATGCACTAAAGAGCAGTGCTGCTGTCTCCCCCAAGTTGTTCCCCCAGCCTCCGGGCGACATGGGCTACATGTGCAATACGTAATGGAAAAAAATCTCAGCCATTAAATCAACTTTCAGCCCCCCGCATCCTGCTGACCGGTCTAAGCCTCAAACAAGAGAATGGCATCAGTGACTACAGCTCCAAACAAGGAAGTAAATTAGGTAAGAAGACGGCTACGTAGGCGTGTTTGTTATTATGACTGCTGTTTGAAGGAAATGGGGAGGCCTGCAGGCGCAAGGAGGGGGGAATTCATCCCCTGAGTGTACAGCAGAAACCTCCAGTAACCCACTGGGTCATTGTTTCATGTTGGGGGAAATGCATGTTTTCATCTCCCAAAGTCCTGCTTAGGCAAAACTGCGCAAGGTTTATTTACTCGTGATGTTATTGAGGGAATGGTTTAAGGTCAAAATTCATGTGCAATAGCGATGCCGCACTTTATGTGTACAAACACCCAGAGAGGAAAGACTTTATTTCAAATAGATCTGTGTTCATCTTGTTGATGATCACCACCCGGGGGGTCACAGTTTGCCCACCTTTTTCGCTTGTTGGAAGCCACTTTGATATACGCTTGGAATTGTGTAAGACTACCCGAGTCTTAAATCCCTCAAATCCGATTCAGATTGTAATGCGCAACTCTTAGGCGCCTTATTTCCCATGCAGATTTGGGAAAATAAGCTGTGCGCCAAAAAAAAAAAAAAAAAAAAAAAATCACCTGCGACGCGCACCGTGCGGGAACGCTCTGGGGACGCGCGTCGTGGGCACACAAGAGGAGCCGACGTACCTTTGCAGTTTTCATCACGTTGTCTCCTGATCTCCCACCTGCAGTGTCTACCCTCGCCTTAATGCGCCTGCTCTGCTCTGCTCCTCTCCCTCTTGAAATAGCGGATACAGGTAGGACACGCAACCAATTTGGAAATACATCACCCAGTTGGTGAGGAGGGGGGGTTAGTGGTGCTGGGCGACGGGGGCTAGTCCTTTTCTATTATTGGTTTGCGCGCCCCCTTTTTTTGTTTTGTTTTTCCGCGTTGTGTTTGTCAAGTGTCAGGAGAGCGCTGTCACAGGAGGAGCCGGTGGTGATGGGAGATGCCCTGGCATCCCTAATCAGATGCGTCGGCAGGAATGACACACTGTTGCTACCCATCCATTCTGTCTGCTTGCGCCGCCGCACACAGGCGCGCGTTCTGCCGCAGGTATGCAGTGGACTAGAGGAGATGGCTGCAACCAATTAGTGTTTTCCTTCTCTTTTTTTTTCTCATTAGGGGTATATTCGGTCCCCTTTGGTCGCACGCTGCACCCTATTTCCCATATAGGCTCTCATATTATTGCTACATGATGGTGATGTTGAGTAGAGGCTGACCCATCTTGTTTGTCACGCTCTCACTTCAGTGTTTCAGTGCAGAGCCGCTCGGAGCAGCCTCATTGGAGGGATAATGAAGAGAAGGCTGTAGTGCAGGAGAAACCCACTGCAATTAAGTTTGCCCACATAAATCCAATACTAATTGATTGCAAAAACTTTTATGCATTTTAAGGAAAAGATACATTAATTTTTTTTTTTTTGCAAACATATTTAATATATATATATATATATATATATATATATATATATATATATATTATTGATTTTATGCTTCATGATTATCACCAGCTGGAGGACTCAGTTTACTCACCTTCTCACTTATCACTGCAGTATTTGGTGCAATTACCAGAATTGGTAATTGTTAATTGTTGATACACTCACTGCACCTCTGTATTTGGGGCTAATTTTGCTTGCTTATTTGTTATGGTGTCTTCACAACATAGGCTTCAGTTTGTAGCCTATTTTGGCCACTATTTCAGTCAAAATGAAAAGTCCAAGGTGACCCGGTGTGAGTCAGGATGGCCTGTTCTACATCCATGTCACCTAGAAGCGGTCAGCGCAGACTGTTATGTAAATGTCACAGCATCACCCAGTGAAGGGTTTTGTTTGAGGCTGCACGTCCTCCGAGAAACCGTTATGTCTTTTTCATGTCAGTGCAGACATCACGGAGTGGATTGGATGTTAGTTTGTTCCAGTTCTGTTTTAGTCGGCAGACATCTTGCGAGACTTGATGTGAAGACCCTTTTAATCGCACCTGAATCTGCCAAACAAACCCCCAGCATGTTGGAAGGCCCTGGCCTTCCCCTATCCTCCAAATAAACCTGCTCATTTCCTCAGTTCACTTCCTTAGATATTTTACTCTACACCTTGCTGAGCAACACATATTTACACCACACAGCAATTCATATCTAACAAAACATTTTGTGGTGTCTTGCAGTCGGTGAGCATGCTCCCCTGAAACCTTTTTTGTCATCCTCGTATTCAGAGTGTTAGCTATTCCGTCTTGTTTTTGCACAATTTAGTTAAGACTCCTCTTGAATCTTACAAACAAGATTGCTGCAGAAGCTACCAAGAAATTAAAGCAGTATGTCTAGCAAGCATAGCCGAGCCAAGCCCCATTCTTGCTTGCCTCATGCATGTGGATCTGCCTTCTTGGTGACATCCATAATATTTACTGTGAGAGTTTGGGGATGGTGCATATGAGAGCCGCCCTCGCTAACCCTGATGCTCACCGTCCTCACAAATCAGCTTTGGAGTGGCATGTGGTATTTTTCTGTAAAGCCTTGGGAGACTCTGCTGAGAAGCATTACCGCCGCTCCAACATCATATCTGTAGAGGACACTGGATAGAGGATGTGCTGTCGACCATGATGATTGATTTGAGTTATTCTAAAAAGAGCCGTTGGGTGCGGCACCAGAGCGAGAGATTTGGAACCTCTGTGCTTTGCCCCTCAAACAAATCTAGTGGCAAAAGGCTTAAGTTTAAACATTATGGACCCAACTCAGCATTCACGTGCCTTCTCCACACAAGCATTACATGCAATCAAATTCAGAGGATTTCAAATACACATGATATATTGTGTAGATAAGACAGCCTCAGAGTTACTCTAAAGTTTTTTTTTTTTTTTTTTTTTTTAACTTTGATGGAGCTAGGCTAATGACACCCAGAAACATCAAGTCTTTATGCTAAGCTAACATGAAATGCTACCCACAGGAACCAAACCACTCAGTGCACAGAGATTAAAAATAATGCCGAACATCTTGTCCCAGTCTGGGTAATTAAGAAGAAAATGGGGATTTTGCCCAAAACATTGGAGTATTCCTTTAAGAGAAGCACTTATGGTCACATGCCTTAGTTGAGCATTTCATGAAAGGTGAATGGTGTGAGTGTCCATTATGTAATAATTAGCTTTTGAGCTAGTCTCATTATTTCTCTGTGTACTCCTTGAAGTGAATGAGTGGATGAACATTAGCCTTCCCATTGGATAGTGAAGGCTGTCTGCTATACATACAGCAAGAGGCTAATGGCTATTTCATGGGCACTAGGGATGGGAAGATTAACTGATTCGTATTGATACATGGGCACAATGTGAGTGCATCAGCAGAGCAGCTGTGAATAGATACAATTTTGGGATGAAATCAAGATGCGTTTTGCACATTTGCATTGATAAAATCTGATCCATTTAATTATTGAATGTCCTATGCTTTTATTTAGAAATATGACACATCCAATAATATGATATTATGGAATATTTCTCCTGTGTTACCTTACATTATGGACTGGAAGCCGACTGCTGCTGAGGAGCACGGGTTAGGGTCGTCACAACAAACTTGTGTGTTGAGGATGGCGGAGGCGGAACAAATACACACACCAGTGAACTACAAATCTAAAGTCTGGAAACACTGCTGTTATTATTATGACAGTGACACTGGTGTTTATTTACAGCAGTATGTGAATACCAATAATAGTTATAATTTTACATTTGTTCCATTTGTAAGAAGTTATGAAAAACCTCTTTGTGTAAGGTTAATTTATTTTTTATTGTTCATGATATAAAACTTCCTTTTGCTGCTCACTGCCACGGTAGCATAGCTGCTGCTGAAAGAGTGTTAAGCTCATGTGCTGCTTGGCAGTAGTTTTCCAGATTGCGCTATGCCTCATTGTTGTTGTTAATCTTGAGCATCCTTTACTGGGAGCCAGGTGTTATAAAAGTATACTGCTGTGTTAATTTGAAAAAGACAGAGCTTATATATGTTTATATATGACTTGTGAAACAAGGTCTGTTCGTGAAATGTCATAATTTTATTTGGTTAATAAATAATCAAACTCTTGCATAGCATCATTCTTTGCATCGTCATATCGCATCGAATCACATTGTGTTGAATCAAATTGTCAAATTGTACAGCATTGCGATTGGGAGGTGAATCATATATCACATTGGTGGGTGCTCCTTTTGTATCTTTAATGTATTGGATTGTGGGCAGTGTATGGAGATTCATATCGGCCACAGAGCAGAGACGCACAACCCTAACGGGCACTGTTCAGAGGGGTCTCTATCTCTGCTGAGGACGTTTGTTTAGCCGCCAGCAGGGCATCTCCCCGCACCTTTGTGAGGTTTTACTGTCTGAATGTCACTGCCCACAGCACAGAGCATGCTGTTCTGTTGGCTGGAATGTAAAGGAGTCAGGTGCTGGTGCTGAGCCAACTCATTTGAAATCATCCTAACGGGCCCTTTCAGGGTGTGAATATAGGTCCCCATAGCTGTGTGTTGTACCAAAGTGTGCTGACTGAAGGGGAACATAAGGTTATGGATAAAATGACTGTTCCTGGAAAGAGGGAAATGTGCTACAACACTAATCTGTCTGTCTTGGGTTTGGTAAAGACCAGTGTTGAACTGAGGAAATGCAGCCCCAGCAGATTTGTAGAACAGAGGTCTCATTAGCCTTTTTGGGCATGATTGAAAGGTTCCTCATTACAGGTGGTGCAAGCTGTCCACAGCTGCGTGCTGTATCTCATTTCTCACCTTCAACGAACAGCGGTTATGTCCATGACCTGATGATTAATAGTCTTGTTTGCTTTTTTAGACCAATTTCAGCCGTGGATGAAATCTTATGAAAGCATAACTAACGTGAATACACTCACACCGGTCATAAAATGGATTGTTTGCCTCTCTATCTTCAGTAGCGCTTCAGTAAGTACAAGATAGTCAATCTGTTCAAATTTAACAAAGCGGAAGGCAGGGAGGTCGAGCGCTGCTCTCTCTCTAATTTTCCTTAAGTCAGAGGGGTGCATCGTAAAAATTGTGTTTGCAAGGTAGACGCCATCCTAATTCATCTTCCTTACATAACCTCCTAAGTAACTCTAACACTGTCAATGAATAATGCATACATCATTTCTGTGTTTTGGTTTGCGCATAATGTATTTGAAAGAGCCACTACCTCGAGCAAAAGAAGTGTGTGTGAGTGTGTGTGCTTAATTGATTAGATGTGAAGTTTTATTGAGTGATGGATTGATAGATTGATTTAGTTAGCTAAGTAATTGGGCCTAATGCATAAATAATAAATGAGATAGACAGATAGATAGATAGATAGATAGATAGATAGATAGATAGATAGATGAGCTGAACAGCAATGGACAGTCAGTCCAGTGGATTTACCATGTATTGTAGATCAACTTAAAATAAAAGGCTTGATTAGTTAATGAAATCATGAATTGTAATAAGCTGAAGGGCTGTTAATTATCGCTGCAGATTCAGTGTTCCCTCTGTGTGTTAGTGCACATCATGGCACAGTGTCATAATTAATTTAACCGTGACAAATCCTCACTGCAACAATCAAAAGCACTAAAGCAGACACATAATGGTCCTCCCAGAGTCACTGGACAGATGGATAAGATATCTCTCTCTTTTCTCTCTCTCTTCCTCTCTCCCTCTCTCTCTCTGTTCCCTCTATCGTCCCTCCCTTTGTCTCCTCCTGTTTTTTATGATGTACTTATTGTCCAGAGGAGTGACCTCGCAGTGATAAATGGGACAGTTGTTCTGCCTGTACAGATGTGCCAACTAAAAACTTTAGATCAGGGCTGTTTTCCATTACCCCCTCCAAAGTTCTCCTAACTATTTCGGTTTTATTCTAGGGACATCTACACTTATTCATTTCCACTTTAAAAATTACCTTGGTATAGACGTGGCTGTTCATAGGAGCTTCTCTCTTCCATGCATACATCCTAGCTTTGGAAATCAACTCAGGCCTTTTATACCCTGTAAAAGCCATGTGGTTTGTGCATGATGCCTGGATTTTCACACATGCAGTGAGACAAGGTGTCAGAAGCACACAATTTTGAAATGATTAACATAGCCAAATATCTTTTTATGTATTCTCACCTCTTTGATGATAGGAAACTTGCGTCTAAATTGTTTGACTGTCCAACCTGTGCAACTTTCAAATGAGCCACCACACTAATTGGTCTGTTGACCTTTTGCCACCCCGTTCAACTTATTTACCTCATTATGTAAGCAGCGTCTCATTATTCTGCCATTGTAAGCCGCTCTGTGTCAACTGAACTGATTTCTGAGTCTTGGCAAAAGTGTAGGTTCAGCACTTCCAGTTAAATAATTTAGCTCTGCATTCCCAGTCAAATCCAGGGTAAACCACATATTAGAGGGCTTACAGTGGGCTGTTTGTACTGGGAGCATTCAGGTCAAACCTTTTGCACAAAAAAGCCTTTAGAGGAAAGGAACTTGCTGCTTTTCATTTTCTAGTAATTATGCAGCCGAGCCTGACCAGTAGAGAACTGTAGCATTGTAACCTGTCGTAGAATAGACTGCAACAGAATAGACTACAATAGAATAGAATAGAGTAGAATAACTTTCTTTTACACGGTGGAACTTTTTGTTTCATGTGAAATTGATAGTTATAGATTTTCCATTTCCCATACATTTAAATCAACACACATGAGAAAATAGAGAAATAGAGACTCATCCAGATAGAATGGCACTGTTACCTGTGTGTGTGCTGCACAGCATTTTCTTTTGTTTGTTTTTTTGGGGGGGTCTTTTTTCTGCTCCACGTCCTTTGTTTTTATTTCTCTCTACGTGCATCGTCATAGCATTGCTTTCTTTTGTACTCTCAGTTCTAGGCTTAAAATTCCTGCCACGCATGAGGCACGGCAGCTCCCTCCTGAGTGGTCACCTAAGTTCCTGACTGCTGACTTGCTTTTCTCCCCGTGCAACAGAATTCACAGTTCACGACGGTGTGGCTCTGATAAAAACAGTGGGAGTTTTGTAACTTGCATGGTGGGAGTGCACATCATGCTGCCGGTAGCAATCGCTAAATGCCAAAATGCTCAATGGCAGGAACTGATTTAATTGTGGTGGCAATAAAATATCAAGAGGCAGAGATGAAAAATGATGAAGCCATGCAGATTTTACCACATTTTACACTAATTACTTTACCTTACTGGCAGCAGTGGTGGTTGGCTGAAAGCATGCTAATCTGTGGTAAAGACAGAGTGGGTAAATTGTGTGCGTAGTGCATTTAGGATAAAGCCCTTGTTGCAGAACCTTGAGTAAGCTGTAAACACGAAAAGATGCAAGCCAGAATGAGCAGGTTGAGTCATCAAACCTCATAAAACGGATAACCGTCTCTTCTGAGTGTTTTTTAACATTAAATCATTGTTGAGGTTTTTGTTGAGCATTTTGCCTGCCTCAGCTCCTGGGTGTATCTTCTGGTTAGACACAAAACTAAAGAAAAAATTTTTTTTTCCACTTAATTGGGCCACTCCACTCTTCCTGCTACTCTGTAAGTATTTTTTATTATTATTTTTCTTTCTTTCTTTCTTTCTTTATTTATTTTTGGCTGTAAGTGGCTTATAAAGTAAGTTGGAAGTGGATCATTAAGGATGTAAATTAAGAATTTTGACTCCTAGCTCCACAGGTCTAACACACTGACTGTCTCCACACTTTGTTGATTATCCCAATTTTAAATCAAAAGCTCACGCTGGTGTGGATCTTTTTTTTTTTTTTTTTTTTACCAGCTCTTAGATATTTAGATGGCACTCTTACCAGGGTAACCAACCATAAAACACAATAGTGGGATACTGTGAATTTACAAGACGCCAGTGAAAGGGTGAAATCAACATTATCTTGAAAATAGAAGTAACAAAGGGTAATAATAAATGCAAAAATAAAGAAAGAAATACATACATACATACATACATACTATGGGCATATGGGCTTGTGTATTGCTATACTAGGGTGTTTTTAATCTTGAAGAGGTGTTGACACCAAGGTTGGAGGATTTACTGCATGTTGTCCGATATGTTATGGATGGATGTGAATCATTGCTGCCGCGCTATATAGGCAGCCTTCATGTGTGTATATTACAGATGGCCGTCACATTCTTATTGGTAGCCACCTCTGTGGATATTATTGTGATATACCTCCAATATGGATTGTTATGGATGGTTGTTTGGTATTGTTTATATGTTGCTGTATGTTTTATATGTCTTAGGTAACCTCTTCCTTACCGACTGATGATGATATTTTATATTGCATCGGCAGATATATCCTGGATCAACATGGTAATAGTATATATGACATGGTGTTATACTGCAGGTCATGGGGTTGCTATATTAAAGGTCATTCAGCATTTGGTTTCCACCATCAGTGCGATAGGATTGGAGAGAAGAAGTTTGATCTCAAGCAGTAAGATCAGCAGAAGCAGTGGAGGCTGAAATATCTGAAATAACAGAGGACTCTGTGGGTGGATGTATATTGATGTTCACAATAATTTACTACAGGAATATCAGTCAGGAGGCACAATCATTTGTCACAGTGTGGCGTAGATGTGGCATTGAAGATGTCCTTGTGTTGTACTGTATGTCACTGTCACAAAAGAGCAATCTGTTCCTGTAGGCCTTGAGGTGAATACAGCCATCACACAAGTCTTGCTTTTTCACATTTTTGCACTGCTACTGTACTGCACTGTTGCTCCTTTTGGAAATCTTGTTGTGTTGATGCAATGCTTACCACTGCATATTTTAGTACTGCTGCTGATACGCAGGGTTTTTTTTTTTCGGTTTACATGTTCTGCCTTGTCTACAACAGCAAACCTGAATACTTGATACAAATCAGATACATGAAATCCTGTCTCTTAACATCACCTGAAGGAAGTGCGTATACCCTGGTGCTTACTGAGTGACACAGACATCTCTAAATACCTCCAAAGCTGTCTGTGCAACAGGATTCCTGCAGGGTGAAAGGGATTCGGAAACTCCATCTGCATTCAGGATGATCCTAGGTGATCATGTTCTGCTAGATCTCTTGTCTCTTAGTTTCTCGCTCTCTCTCTCAGTGCTCCTCTCCCTCTCATTTATTCTCTCTCTCTCTCTCTGTCTGCTTCCACCAGTCTTCATCAATTAGCCATCAATGCTGGTTCAGATTAATAATGTAGCCACGAACGCATGCAGGAACCAAGCACACTTGTTTTATCTGGGAGGGACAGGATGGGTGCAAATGTAGCACAGGTCAAATCGAAGCTGAGGTTAGTTTTGATAAGTGAAAAAGGAAAAGCAATGCACACAGCACAATTATATTGTTTTTCCTCAGATAATGGCTCGGGGCTTCATTTACCTCAACTGCAGTGGGACCAGGCCTTTGTTAGACAGTTTTTTTTTATTTTAGAGAGGCCTTTATTTCTAATTCCCTGTTTGGGAAGTATATTTGCTCATATTTTAGTACGAAGCCTCCCTTTTTCTTATCTGCTCCTCTTTGCCCAGTTAAAGCTTTATTACTGCTTTCACTACTGTATCTGTTTCAAATTAAAAGCCCTCTAGCATTTCTGTGGAAAGAATCCCTTTCTTTCTTAACAGGGCTTTTATTGTGAAATATATGTAAGACCGGATTGTGGAAAATTCAGTGACATGTACTGCTCCATATGGTACTTTAAATGTAGCTACTTCTATGTTGTTATGTTGTTATTTTTAGTAATAGTTTTACATTATCGTCACTCCCTGGCTCGTGCTCTTTAAAAATGCAAGGCTCGATGCCAAAGAAGCAAAAGCAGTGTCATCTTTGCAGGATAACCCAAGGCAAAAAGAGTTTAACCATCCTTGTTGTTACCAGCCTGTATTTAGGGCTCGGCCTTTATTTTTTTGTGTCGACCATACAGTGAAAAATATGGTAAACCGAAAAAAATCCACCACAGAACTATGAAAATAGTGACTGCTCATTCTAGATAAATATGTGAAGAAGTGATTTCCGCAGTTTTGTGCTTTATTCCTTTACCTTTGATATCAAGGTTGACGTGCTTGTCCTTACTGATTGACCTATTTCAGTAGGATGTAATGTATACATGCACACATGGCTCTGCAGGTCTTTGCATAGTATTTCCAAGTCGATCAATTGCTAATCTATAAAAAAAGTAAAAACTTAGTACTTGATTAATTTTCTTTCTTTGCTCTCTGAAAAGAAGAAGCCCCTGTGACCTGTCCACTTTACTTGATTTTGTGGTGAGCAAGCCGTTGCTTACCTGATGAAGGTCTTTATACCAAAGTGTTATTCCCAATGAAATCTGTTAATTTGCAATTGAAGTGGATGGTGTGCGTTGGCGGTTCTTCCTTTCAATTGTTGAATATTAGTCCTCTCTTTCACACTTTCCATTGGAACATGCAGGTATGCAAAAGGTCTGCTTTGTCCTGTGCTTTTTTGTTATTTGACTTTAGAAGGAAAATTTCATATGCTAACAGTAATGATGTGCAGTTCCACCTTGTTTCTTCAAGACAGTTATGTCTTTGACATGTTGCCATAGCATGGGACACTCAACTAGTCATTTGAGCAGCCAACACACTCAGCGTTTACTGTCAAAAGGAGCTGTTTGCATGGAAGGAGGCGGTGGTATTTTTAAACATAGCTCTTTTCACAAGCCACACACACGCACATATCAGCTTATATCTTCATACCCACAAATTCACATGCATGCACTAATCATTGTCATTCTTACACATGCAAACACTTAATGTGAGCATGGGAGCAGAGCAGAGCGGATGCACACACAAACACACGCTGGATCAATGTGCCGTCTAAAAATAGTGTATGATCATTTTCAGCATGGTTCAGTACGCCTGGTTTTCATTAATAGGGGTCAGGGTGGTTCACCATTGGTTTATAACTGCAGCCAGTCGATGCAGAGCTAATGATGCAGTGCTGGCATTTCATTAAATTGTGTGTTTGAAGACTGTTGTTTACTACATGTCTTGTCTCTCATCTTTTGAATCACATGTGGAGTATTAACGTTCATATTGCTAGAGATTTATTTGTTTTTCCTACAGAGTGCTTGCCTCGGAGAGACAACATAAATTAATTACATTTACATGTTATGAATTTAAAATTCAGTCTATGAGACACATGTATTTCAGCTTGACATGGCTCCTCGGCTGTATCATGAACATGCCCATGAAAATGTGTTGGTGTGTATTGTGTAGTATTGGCCATCCCATTTTTCCCCCTCATTCTTAGGATAAAATGTAGAGGACCCATGTTTTACTGCAAGTTTGCTGCACTACAGCAAATACCTGCTGCACTGCAGTGCTCTTGTTTGAGATGAATGCTTTGAAAATACTATAGTCTTTTCCTTTTCTAAGTGCCATACGGGTTTGTCCGGCAAACAGTCATTTCATAGGCTTTGGTTTTGTGTTACAAGATGTTTATTCACCTCTACTTTCCAACACTTGAAAAATAACAGGCTGCAGTGGCTGCTGCAGCACTGCCGGCAAATAGATGCATGATGGGGGACGATGATAGGCACCACTGCACGGAGCCTTACTGCAATATCATGAGGCAACCCATAACAGACAAACAGTGTTCTCCATTGCCTCTTGATCTCCTGAAGGCATCATACCATTACTTTCATTCTGCCCCATTTGTACTGACGTTCTCTCCTGACAAACTAATGAATGGAGCATTTTCGGCATGCTTGCTGGCTGCAGGGAACATATCCAATGTCAGAACAGCTCAGTATTTGTGTTTTTGTGTGTGTGTGTGTGCGCGTGTGTGTGTGTGTGTGTGTGTGTGTGTGTGTGTGTGTGGATGAGTGTGTGTATGTGGTCATACTGTATCTTCTCAGTCACACTACTAAGTCTACAGCTACGGGGCAACA
>NC_043984.1:10813014-10885514 GCF_902150065.1 Myripristis murdjan | reverse complement strand
CTGTTAAAATGTCCTGCATGACATCAAAGCTCCTGAGTTTCCTCAGCAGGAACAGGCGTGTATGATGCAGTCCTGTTGTTTTGGCAGTCAGTTTGGGTGTCATCTGCGACAGTGCCTCCCTTAGTCTCCTGAAATAGCACAAGAGGTGTTATTGCTGCTGTGACCAGGGCAATTTTCGCTACCGTGGCAACATTTCAGAATCATTATAGTTTTCACGGGTCTCGTGCCTCAGTCAGCCAAGGGGACTCCAAGTGATTACTAACAGTAACAGTAAGAGAAGAAGGCTCAGCTGTAATCAGCGCCCTGTAGGGGAAAAAACTGGTTGTAGCTGCTATAGATGCGCAATCCATTTAATTATTCATTTTCTAAGTGATAGGCAAATAATAATAATGATAATAAAATCCCTGAATTTCCCTGTCTGCCAGAAAGTGTCCCATGGGAGATATTTGTCCATCCCAAACACATTTTTTTTCCCATCCCTGAGACAATGGGATGCCCTTAGTCACCCACCCTGAATGTTATACCTCCCGAGGGTAAATGAAGATTATTCCGAGCTTCAATTTGATCCCTGGGGAAATCCCTGTGAATAAGTAATGAGTACATTTTTGCATGGTATAGCAGAAGCACTGGAATTATAGCATTTTTGGGGGCTTTTAAATCTCAGTGTAACGATGGTTGAGGACTCAGTGGTTGATGGCTGTCAGCCATCAGCGATGGCAGATGATATTGTCCATCGGCCCAGCCCTAAGTGTAACATCAATACTGTCTCTCTCAAATGCCTGGTCGAAAAAGTTGCTCTGAGGGGACATAGAGCTGGCAGACTGGAGGCTGTGTGGTTCAGGACGGTTCAGCGAAGTCAGACAGGAAGGATTGACTGATGGCCTGAATGTCATGGTAAGACAGAACTGAAGTCAGTTTATGAATGAATGAGTGGGGAAAACAGTGCAGGAGTGCGCACTGGGGGAGAAGAATGAATTCTCATGACAAAAAGTCCCTTAGAATCTGATTAAATTGTCTCCAAAAATGAATCAGAATTTATTTTTCCCCTATTTATTTTGGCCTTACATTGATATGCTTAAGCTAGGGACACACTGGAGAACACTCTGTAGGATTTTTAGTCTTGCATAGTCTTAAGAGTTTCCCAAGAATGTTAAGGAATCCACCTTTCACAGTACTGTATTAGTATTATTATGGAATACTCACTAATGTGATTGAATACTTGATTGATGGATTGATTTACTGACAGCTCATATGTCTCATTACATCTCAGTGCAATCAGATACTGATGAAGGGGGTGGGCTGAAACATATTGGTCTGTTGCTATTGCATTGTTCAACCAGAGTTCTGTGTGATTTGGTGAGGTTTCCAGTCTGCCATGACCTCCCCTGCCTCCTGGCACCCCAATACACTGGGGCTGAATCAGTATTCTTTTGTGGAGTTCAAACTGTCAAAAATTCACATGTGAAAATCTCAAACAGCAAGAGCTCTTTCCAAAAACAATGACACAGATACCTGGCATAATCTACAGCCTGCGGGGGTGAAGAGTTTCACTGGGAACTATTTCCTGCCTGTGTCGAAGAACACTGGCAAACAGTATCCACCCCCAACGAGTACCAATTAGAGGCAGATATATCTAGATGGATAGACTGCACCATGGGTAAGAGGAAAGATACGTCTATTCTATTTTGGTTGAACTGTTTCTTTAAGAATAAATGACACATTAGGCCGTCTACCTTTTTTTCAAACTCTTATCACTATCAAAGACCAATAGGATTGGTAGAACCTGGTGTGTTTGTAGTCTGTGTTTCCAAAGACCTGAATGGGATCCAGAGGATTAGTTTCAAAACCTGTGTGATACTGAGCAGACCGTGGGACTCAAAATAAATCACTGTCATTTGAGTAAATTTTTCATTCATTTTTATTCCATTGTATGATTTTTTAAAGTCCTGCACCTGAAAAGATCAGATGACCACATTTCAACCTTTTTATGTAATCAAGTATCTCCATGTTACCTTCCTGTGCTAGACTTCCTCTGTCTGAGTAACAAGCAAGATACAAGTAACCCTGGGTGACACAGCAAACTTTTGAGTTCTCTCCTCAAATTTCTGAGAATGTAAGAAAGATCTGTATGATCGAAATGTTCTCTGCATCAATCACTGTCTGTGGCAGCAGCAATGTTGCAGACATTTTTCTCATATTTAGCTGCTCAGTACAACCACATTCATCTGCTGTTTGCCAATGAGCTGTTTCACTGGGACAGATGGGGTTTTTAGTGCTTTGCTCAAGGGATGAGAACAGTGTTTCACATTCAATTTCCCTTTACATTTTCTCATTTCCCTTTGGAGTTTGTCTTCTCTGGCTGAGTAGACATGCAGAACACCTTGAAAAGTAACTAGTAAGCCATTTACTTTTAAGTGAACCTCTGTACAACTGATGTTGCTATGCTTTTAAGTCAAAATCAGTTTTCAGTAGGCTTATACTGTTCAGTGCCACCTTTCTAACTGCATAGGCTCAACTTTATATTTCAACTTACCATGTTGTGTGTGTTAATTATGCCAATATTATGTCTCAACTAACATTAACATTACCAGTAACTTTCTGGTTCAACCATATTTGAGAGCATGCACTAACATCCCCAGCACAGACACGTACAACATCACGATGCTCTGATGTAGGATGCTCTATCGTTGAACTGCGTGAACCCATCAGTTTGCAAGGAGGTAACGAGGTCATGTCATGTGACTGTCGACAGTGTCTGATCGGCTTTGGTGAAGGCCACAGAGCAGGGAAAAACTAACCACTATACACTGAAGCATTTTGACAGAGGATTGGCCAAAACATTGAATCGGACAGACGGAAGTAAGGGAGTTCCTCAGCAACTGGGCGAACAAAGAGATTTGCCAGTAGCCTCAGGTGCAAAGGTTAGACGTCATTTCTGGGAAGTGAGGACAAAGGAATTTAACAGTTTTGCCAAAGCTGTGTGAATCGAAGAAAGGGAAAGGCATGTCTTGTCTGAATAACAGAAACTGCTCCCTGTATCAGTAAATTTAATCAGGCAATTTTATGGTATTGGGATGTGAAAGGTGCTAATGAGTGATGCCAGTATTGGGGAGTGGTGACAAGTGGCAGCATCCTTTAGTGATATGCAGCAGTGGGGTTTATAGAAGAAAATGTGGTCTTCATTTTAAGAAACACAAAATGCTACCCTCAGCACCTCTATGATGACTCATAAAGCTGGGTTACTTGTGATATGGAGATGGTTTTCATTTATTTTTTATTTATTAAATTTCATCAAGGGATTCACTTTAAAATAAAATACCACAACGTTTGTTCAACCTAAACATACAGTACATTTGTCTTATAGCATCTACTCATCATGGTAGTGAGGAATCCATGGGGCGTCTCTTTCAAATGCAAAGATGATGCCCGTGAATTCATCAGCAAGAGGTTGAGTGAAGGTTTTGGCTGTTTGTGTGTCAGTCTGTTGATATTTGTCATTGCAAGAGGTCATACAAGACCCTATGCATACACTTCCCTCCCTCTCCTCCCTCTCCTTCCCTCCATCTCTCCCTCTCTGCCTCCCTCCCGCCCCTCATTTGTTCTAGGAACAGGGCCCCAGTGTGTAGCTCCTTGTCTTGTACTTTTCCTGTGCTGTGCTGTGCCTTGCTGCTTTCCAGTCCTTCAGAATGAGCTCTCTGAAGGCATATACGTTGTCTGTGTGGCATGGAAAAGCCCGATTCGGCCCGCTGTCTGCTCCTGCTACAAGCTCTCTAGGCTATATTTAGTCTTGGACAAGCCGACGCTGCTACTACAACCATCATCAGCACCAACAGGGAAATCTGTGGGAACTCTAGCTACCACGGCCACCACATTTTCTATCTCTGATGTTTCTTTGTAAGTAAATCCTTTTTGAAACAGTAGCATTTCTCTTGAATTTGAGGGACAGATTTTGCCTCTTTGGGGAGAGGGAGGGGATGGATAGTGCGGTGTGAGGTGGTAAGTGGCAGTACCTCTGCTTTGCATGCGGTGAAGTACCTCTGGTAGTTATATTTCAATTCTTTACTGTGCTGTCAGTTTTTTTTTTTTTTTTTTTTTGCAATTGGAATTGCTGTGGTAATTATTCAGATTTCAAATGCATCATTGTCTATCTCCCTGTATATGACAGAAAATTGTCTTTGATATGGGCTCCATAATCAGTATTCAGCTTTATACTGTGCAGTGGAAAGGCATCTGATGCATTTGTTTTTCTTAGAAACAGGTGTGCTTGTACAGTGTATTTGTTCTTTCTATGTTTCTTTGCTCTTTCATTATGTGCTATGAGTAGAGTGGTGTGTGTAAGTAGTTGGAGGCAGTGTATGTAAAGCAGTAGTGTGTGGTTTCAGTCTTGTGTCTTAGTACATAATACTGAGGTTCACCTTTTGTAGCCTCTGTTTGGGGACACTGTATGTTATGAATGAATGAATGTGCTTTTATGTCAAAACATCATATACTACGGCTGCACAATATATTGCTTCAGCATCAACATCGAGATGCGTGCATGTGTAATAGTCACATTATAAGACGTTTGGTGTCAAGTAAAGCAAACAGGTAAAACAGGTAAACTTTTTTGCTGCTTCATACAAAAGGAAGATTTGCATGGATCTCAGGTCATGACTAATCAATGAGAAAAGTCTATATGCATATGATATTAAATAATTTTGTTGGATTTAAAGGATCTTGGATAGAAGGATCGTGGATCTTGGTTTGTTGCTAGTGACATCAGGCTCTACAGGCACAACGATCAGTTTGCTATGTTCTCTGGTGAAGCGGTGCACTTGATTTCTTTATCAAACAATCAAAGCCCCACTAGTTGCCATCCACAACCTGAACATGAGTGTTACCTGTTTTGGCTGTTTGATAAAGTGATCTAGAATCATTGTGATTGGTGGTTCGCTGTGCAGATCCTGCGTGTCACCTGCCTGTAAACATGCACGAGACGTAGCTACTGTCACAGGTAATGTCACCTGGATGCTGCAGCCAGGTGTTTAGTGACACAAGGTGGCTTTTGAGTGTGTGTATTCCCATTATCAGCAGCATCTTCTCCTGGTGGTGGTGAAAAGTTAAAAAGTTACTGTCACAGAACATTGTTCTACTTTAACACAAACACACAAAACTTGCAGTATCCAGATCTAGCTGTACTCACACCTTGCCGGCATACAGATAAATCTTTTTGTCGATTGAGTTTGAGAGTTTTACCATCCTCAGCCGGCCCAGGAGGCCTGTTTATCCTCCACCATGCAGAGAAAGCATACATTTGAACATGGTTAGAAATGGTAGATCACATGTAAATAACGCAACCGAGACACATAAGTCAAATTGTAGAGTTTATTAAGAAACATGTAGGTTGTTTTTCCCAGATACCTCTCCATTTGTTCTTTGTCCACTTGTTCATGCCGGAGTCACATAAGTGAAACCGGAAGTGGAGGAGTCCAAACTGATTTGAGGGCTGAACCAAGTGTGGTAGATGTAGGAGAGAGGTTTTGTTTTAAGTACCCAAATGATGAAAATCATGATTGTTAATTGTATGTCTGTACATGAACAACACACTATGTAGCCTATCTGGTGAAATTTACTATATTTGTTCATATTGCAATATAGATTGCAGAAAAAAAATATATATATATTGCATTGTCAGTTTTTTCCAGTATCGTGCAGCCCTATCATATACTACATTGTTAAAGTGTCACTGTTATTCTGGACTGAGCAATCCATTGCTAAGACAGCACACTGTCTCAGCAATGCATCTCGGCAGCAAAGTGCTACAGTTAGCTACATATTTCTCTGCAGGGAGACATTTCTATCGCTCATGAGAGGGACGGGGGGTTGGGAGTGGGGTGGGGGGTAACTGGGAGACGGTTATGCTTGCATTTGAGAGAGAGGGAGCAGACAGAAGGACATGGAAAGTTTAAAAGTGAGTTTCTCATCCCTGAAAATGGAAAGTCGGAGAGAAGGCAGACCTAAAAAGAGAGAGACAGGATGGTGGGAACATCTGGAGAAACAAGACCAGTGCCAAACCGTGCGACATGAAGGGACTGGAAAGTCTCTGGAGACAGACTTGAACATACACACACACACACACACACACACACACACAAACACACACAGATGCATACACATATGCACATGTAAGTGCCCACACACACACGATAGCTTTGAGGATCCCCTTTTACTCAAATGTAATCACTCCTTATTCATTACAAATTCATTTTTACCTGGAAAAACATTAACATTCAGTTGTGATGTGATTGACATATATGGAATGCTGTTGAAATTCTCCACCAGTAGGCAGGCAGGTGTTTCTAGATTCTCACCCTGTCTTGCTCGGTGCCATGAAGAGTCATTGGTTATGGACAGAATTGTGCTGTATAAGGAGTGATGGAGCTCAAAAGTACAGCACACAAGACAACCAGGGGATGAGGAGGTGGGGGGTGTGGGGGGTGGAGTAAGAGAGTGCCACTACCTTCTGGTGGACTGACAGGTTCGTTTTCATGACACCAATTACCTGCAGTGGAGTGCGTGTGTGTGTGTGCGTGCGCGCGTGTGTGGATTTGTGCATGCGCTAGTGTGTGTGTGTGTGTGTGTGTGTGAGTTAGTAAGTCATTCCCTCATCCTTTACTGCAGGGGAAAAAGCTACTTGATGGAGCGCCCACACTTGAACCCCCACCCCTCCCACTTTCTCCTCTCTCACTCACCCGTCCTTCCACCCTCTCCCTCGCTCTCTGTCTTCTTTTTCCCTCCCCTCTCACTCTCCCTGTCCCCCCGTGTATGGCACTGAGACATCTTACAAAATTGATGTTAACATTGAGGAGATACCTCTGACTCAAGGTGCAGTCCGTGGCCGAATGTACAGGATGTGCTGCTTGTCTGCATTACAACAAGGAGGAAATGAAGGGCTTTGATATCATCTTTGATTACTTAACAGTGTTATGGATGGTTCTAGAGAATGAGCTGGGATGAATACAAGGGTGCTGCAGGTTGAGTGACAGATATTCAAGCCTTATGTGTAAAGTTGACATACAACAAGCTGTGGTTGAGCTTGTGTAACACTGGTCAGTACTTAAGCTGGGCAAAGACTCAGCAGTTTCTGGAAGTGCCTACTGATTCACAGTGGCTATTTGCTGCCTAATGAACTGCCTCATATGAATTTGGGAAGGGCTCTCTTTGTTTGTTTTGGTATTTTTTTTTTTTAATGTTTCCAGTTAAAGAGCAGCTGTCCAATCGTCTCCAAATAAATACATCTAAGGATAGCCACTGCTTTGTCATTGTATCACCAGGCAGTGTACAGGAAATAAATGGAAAAACACAGCTTGCCATTTTCTTACACAAGTTTGAAGGAGTGAACGGAAAAATCCTGTTCGGTCAGTGGAAATAGCCCCTGAGAGGAAATAACTTGACCATGCTAATGCTGGGTCCAGAGACGAGTGCACTACGACCATTAAAGTGCCAGGAGAGAGATACAATCAATGAACCCATGCACTCAGAGCACAAAAGCACAGGGCTGGATGGAGCACAGCGCTGCAGAGGAGTTACCTGAACGTCCGTGCTCTCAGAGACGTCCTGCTCCGTAGAAGCACAAGGACACAGATATTCCTTTTTGCGGTGGTTGGCAGCCATCTTTGCAGCTGATGTGGCTGAGGGATTGTGTCTGTTCTAGGCAGAGCGACTCTATGCCGCCTACCCAGCGAGCTTTTCCTAAAATAGCCAGCTGCCCCGGTCTGCTTGTGGGGTTACTCAGTTCAATCAGTGGCCTTAGTTAATTAGCTGCTTATAATGATTACAGCTAGAAGGAGGAGAGGGTTGAAAGAAGAGAGCAGTAGAAAAAAAAAACACAGCGGTAGTGGCCTGGTGGGCCCAGTGCTTTGTAAAGGAACAGGTGGAGGACAAGCTTGTGAATTTTATGTTTGTGTGTGGGAAAAGTGGAATTTTATGAACATTTGCTGACAATTAACTAGTGCACACATTCACATTGATTTTTTTTCTCATCTCAACTTTTAGCAGTTAATTTGTGTGGCTTTGTAGGGCGATAAATGGTGATTTTGTTGTTCATTGTAAGGAAGAAAGGAATAGGAATGCTAGAACGTGGTGACAAGTGATGAAAATGGCTTTTTTAAAAAAAATAAATAAATACAACTGTGTTAATCAAATTGCTCTTGGATTTATCAGGTCATTTAAAAATGTATCATTCACTTTTTCAGTTCACACCCTTTTGCAACAAATCACATGATTTATCACTACATTTTTTTCCATTCATGAATGTATTTTTTTGTCACTCTTGTTCTTAGTTCACGAACATTTTCCTCATATCTATTTTCGTCATTGTTCATCGTTTTTGGACTTTAAGCACTCATACTGTAGTTATGAATAATGTATTCATGATTCATGATGTTTGAGCATGCCCTAACAAAGACGTTGAATTTTGTCATGTGTTCACATCACAAATTAATTTTTAGTCAATGAATTACTCACACATAGCTATAATTTGCTTATAATGGAAATGATCAAACATACATACCTAGTTACCTGGCATAAAGCTTATGTACACATCTTGCAAATTACCTACAAAAGTCATTGAGAGACACTTTAAATTTATGTATCTATTATTATTATCTATTATTATAGATATGCGGTGTGTACATTTCTGTTTGCATTATGCACAGACATATACTTTGTACAAATATTCATCTGCCCTTTATCCTAATTTGCTCCTTGAGTCCCTCAAGTCTGTCATGACTGTTTTTCCAAAATATTTCACCTAAGGATTATTATTTTTTCCATCTCTTCCCTGTCATCATCAAATATGGTACATTCCCCGAGGGCCCCAAGAGACACCAACACAATATAATCAGCCCAGACATAGCAGCAGCAGGATTGTGAGATCGCTCCATAGGGAGGCTTACATATGGCAAAAATATGTATCTCATAATGTGATGGATGGCATTCCATGAAATTCGGTGTACATGCTTCAGACTCAAATATTAGTCAAAATAATTTCAGCTGTGAATAAAAGTGAGTGGGGCTTATGACATTTTAGTCTATACCACAGTTTGTTATTAGACAATCACCATAAAACTTGCTGAGGCCAAATGGTGAGAGCAATGACTAAATCTCTGATGACATTTACATCTTGTTGGTTAAAGTGGAAAGTTTATAGATTGTTTGAGCACTCATTTGCTTTTTTTTTTTTTTTTTTTTTTTTAATTAAGCCAAAACAGGGGTTTACAGCAGACAAAAGTTAAAGGTAGAATGAGCAGGATTCTCCTTCCTCAGCATCCTTCTCAATCATCGCTGCTGAGCCACTAGAAGTGTGTGTTGGTGTGTGTTTTTGCACAGACCATGCCCTCTGCCTGGATTTTCTTGTTTTGCTGAGCTCAGGACTCTTCTGGGCGTTGGCCTTTGGGCAGCGGGTGTGTAGCTCCCCACCAATCACAGTGCACAGTGCCAGATCAATAGCACGACATCCAATAGGAAAACAAAAATCGCGGCTGCTTACTGCAGGAAAAAGGAAATCTAGCGAAGTGAAACACCAAGAAAACAAATCTCGTTCCTCAACAAGATTGAATCTTGGGTTTGCTTTCACCTGCTGGCAACCTCTGAGGGAGCGGATGAGGAAGAAGAGTGATGTAGTGATTTTTTTCCCAGGACAGTGACAGAATGTCTTCTATTTTGGATGCTCATTTCATTCCGTCGCCATCCTAGGAAAAGGGCTCAGCCTTCATGTGTGGTACACACTCTACCAGGTGAGCCACCAGGGCGCCCCCTGTGCTGCACATGTTGATGCAACAAGAACGCATGAAAGATCTCATGATCCGAGAGTAGTTTCGATTAAAGAGGTTTTGAAAGCCTTAATGATCCATATTTTGTTAAAACCTTCCAGTGTCTTTCACTGCACATGACACGTGATTTATGAAACATTTATCAATTTAACGGAACACAGACAGTGCACACTTGACCTTAAATTCAGGTGAATAATTGGTTAACAACTGTGTCTATTAAACATTAACAGGTATTAATGAGTACATGCCTTAATATACTTAATACATTAATATTTTTACATCAAGAAATGTACAGTATTGATCCTCAGAATTACAATTCAGTTTGGGTTAGATTTTTGCTTCTTTTTGCTCCACATTATCAGGTATGTCATTGTTAATTTGGGCGCCCCTGTAGCACACCTGGTAGAGCACATACCACATGCTTCATCTCATCCTCTCTCTCACTTGCCTTTCCTGTCTCTCTCAACTATAACTATCAAATAAAAGCAGAGATGCCAAAAAATCTTGAAAAAAAAAACTGTGTTCTTGTGAAATTATCAGTATTGAAATAATAAAGAGAAATGGCTATTTAAAAAAAATCTGTATTTGACCTCCATAGCCATATGAAATTTGTATTATAGCGTATTTTAAAATATTTACTGTGTATTCTAAAATTTAGTTCTTCCCTTTGACAACAGCCTGAGGACCAAACAGTCATCTCCTCATACAGATATTATACTGCCAGGGCATCTTATATAAGTTGTTTAAACAAATCATCATTATCTCAACAAATACTTATTATAACATTTTATCCATGAAGACAGCAGCTGATGATTTAGATCCTTCTAAAAATGTCTCCTCTTTTAAAATCTTTCAATTCTAAATAACTAACGATAGCTAACGTCTTTGACAAGAGAACATTTGTTTTGCTCCGCTCAGCCAGTGCTGTAGATAGAAAATGGGCCTTACAGGTATTTAGTAACAATGCAACCAATCTACCTTTATGTCATCATGAATTGTAACCTAGACATAAGCTGACATGGCAAACATCACAAAAATTAGATTGATTGCTCATTTAAAATGTTCTGGTTTAGATGTGAGCAGGGAATGAGTGTCGAGTCAGTGAGAGGGAATGTTTGCTTTGTAGACTTGTCTCTCTACATGTACTGTACCTGTAAATGCTCCAAAGCAAATTTTGGATTTCCACAACAGACAACAGACCTATCCCATCTCGCCTCTCTTGACCACCTACCCATGCCCCACGACCCCCACCATAATGGATTTTTTTTTTTTTTCTGATTCTGTGGATTCACACACAGTGTGATATTAGTTCACAATGTCCCAGGCTTGAAAGGTTCATGTAGACAGAAATATGTAGTAGGCCACTGCCTACAGTATTAGAACTAGTCAGTAGTATGTCTCTTGAAAACACACATGTTGCCTACATGATGTTTGAGTTAAGTGCTTAATTGGCAAAGAACGGCAACACACAAAATACAGTAAATTCAATTAACATAACAAGGTATTATTAGTACAATGTACTATTTTTTTTTCTTATCAAAATTATATGATTTATTTTAAGGTCATGAGCCCCTGAATACCAAGGAAGACAGTGTCCATTTAATGGATACATCCTCGATCATATATAAAAACGCCCACCCCTCTGCATATCCTTGGGGAAGTTGCTGGATCCTGTCTGAATGCAGCCCAATGCAGCCGCAGCCTCGGCATCGCTCCGCTGCATTTCTTTGGCTGTATACTCTGGCTTGAATAAATATGGCTGAATATCTGTGTCAGTACTGTAAAATGTATCCTTGTCCATAAAATTCTGGCTACTCAAGCTGAACTTGTGTGTGGTTCTTCCTTGACTCCGACTATGTCACTGTGCGCATCACATGGCGGTGCTGGTGCTGGAAGAAAAACAGATTTTGCAGCTGCGCCCCAGAGACACAGAAAACATGGGCAACAGCTGCAGGGGTTTTTACACGATGGGCTCTATTTTCCCGGCGCAGCGCAGGGTGGCGCAGTGAGGCGAACCCTGTGCAGAGCTATTTTCGACCAGCGCAACCCAAGGCGCGCACAGTTTGGTATTTTGGCAGACCGAGGTGCGCTGAGATGGGAGTGGCAGCGCAGCAGGGGGAGGTGTCGACAGATTCAGCTTGGCGCAGTGATATTTTCGTGCCAAAAGGCTTCGCCAAGGTGCGCCCAAAGCTCGCCATCTGAAACCAGATCTACTTTCAACGCAAGGCGGAGCGGACCTGGCGTAGTGCAATTTTGGCTGACAGGTGCGCAGTGCGCACACGTCACCAAACCTCACAATCAGCACAAACAATGCCAATCTCCTTTGATCTGACATCAGTTGTGATGGGACAGTCAATATGGAGATAAATGTATGTGGTATAGTGTTTTTTGTCGGTATTTATTGCATTGTTAATGTGCCTGACATTCCGGAAACCTGCCCGTGAGGTTTTGGTGACGTGTGTGCACTGTGTGCCTGTCAGCCAAAGTTGCCGGCTCCGCTCCGCCTGCGGCAGTAGACCTCCTTGTCAGTTGTGTAAACGTTCATTACGCCTTCGTGCAGCGAGTTTTAAAGGCGAGGACAGGGGCTCATTTGATTGGTTTAAAGTGAATCGGCTGTGCCAAACCCACTCCACGCCCTCTCTCCTCCCTTGTGCCGGTAGGAGGAATGGCAGAGTACTTGTGCCACGGCGCACGGCATGCCAAACTTGCAAAATCCACCTGACCACACCCAGTTGGCAAAGCGCAGCTGTGCTGCGCCCCCACCTCACCTGGTCTGTGAAAATAGAGCCCGATATCCCTAATTCAGATAGATAAAGCTGAAAATCGCTACATAGCTAATCATAAATGATGATTTTGTTAATAATCATACAGATCAGCCCTGTATGCAGATTTGATGCTGATGTCATCTAACAACTTTTGGGACAGCCAATAGTGACTCAGATCTGACAGTTGACAGTCAATGAATAATCTGTACACCAAATAAAAATGATGTTAAATTGCTTCTTTTTGAATCACTGTTCTTTATTTTATCCCATGGCGTGAAAATACACCAAACATCACTAAAAATGTAATTAGTACTAACTACTCAAAGTAGGTTTTTCTTGTTTTTTTCTTTTTTTTTTTTTACCGAACACTCTTTTACTTGAGTAGTTTTCTTTGTCTGAGTAACTGTGCTCTTACTCAAGTACAATTGAGTAAGCCCCTGTTTATATGTTGAGTCCCACAGTCCGAAGACTTGCAGGTGAATTAGAGACCCTCAGTGTGAGTGTGCTTGTCTGTCTGTGTTTTTAGGTCCAAGTAAAGATGTGAACTGTAGCTTGGTGATTCCGAGCAATCGTCGTCTCACTGAACTGTGTGGAAACTGTTGATTTAAGCAAACTGTGTTTATGCCAATATACAATCTCTCCTCTTACTGCTGAACCAAATTACTAGAAGGCTACACCTTGTGAAACCCTCCCACCTGGGAGGTGTGGTTCCATACTTTAAGGTTTTGGATTTGCATCGCTGGCTGTCATTTGACAAAGTGAATTGTGCAAATAGGACTACTGTTGATTTGTGTCTGTGCTGGTGCCTGGGTTAGTTTTCTTTACGGCTGGTGAGTACTGTTTCATTACCATTGCAACCGGTATATTGGCGATAGTAAGGACTGCGTCTGTCTTCTTCTGAATATCTGTGTTGTTTCACTCTCCTTTGGGGTGTTTTGTTAGATTTGCTGTTATACCTGCCTTTTTCTTTGCCAGATAGTATCATGACAGTCTCAAAGAAGCATATGCACATGTGTATTATTCAGCAGGTGATAGATGATAAAGGTGAATGCAAGTATATGAAGGTGCTCTCTTCTTTTTAGTATTACTTTGACCCTCGCATCTCTCTTATTTAGCAATGTACTCATTCCTTTCTACCTTTTTCCTTTCCTTTCTATTTGACCTCAGCTCATTGGCTGATTATTTGTAGGCCTCTTTTCACCAGCTGTGGATGCCTGACCGCCATCTGTGTTTTAGACGGTTTGTGTGCGACTAGCCTGCTGTTTTCTTCTCTGTTTTCAGGGACTTTGCACCATGAGCTAAAGACCTTCTCTCAACTCACCCTTAATCATTGGCCACACAACTGAAAGGTAAGATTTATAAGCAATTGGTCTGATAGCAGTGGCTATGACTGATAGCAATCTGGTGTTTGTAGAGGCAGGCTTATAGGGAACCCTCACTATGTGTGTGTGTGTGTGTGTGAGAGAGAGAGAGAGAGAGAGAGAGAGAGAGTGAGAGAGAGAGAGATGTATCACCCTATTCTGCTGCAGAGGTGACACTGGATGCTTGCCCAGTTTCTTTATGCGCCATTTGTTTAACTTTGTGGTAGAGGGGTTGCAACTTGCAGTATTGGCCCTGCATACACATACACAAACACACACACACACACACACACACACACACACACACACACACACACACACACTCACAAAATACTATCATGACTATTAGATAAAAATATTGTTTTTCTGTCTTGAGATTCAATGAAATCACCTCAAATTCCAGCCATTATCTTTTGTATGCCACATGTGGTTCAAAGTCTGTCCACTGACCATATGGACCATGTCTTTTTTGATGTTGCTTAACCATTGCCTAAGGATTACTGTCTCTATACGAAATTTGTAATTCTAAATCTATTTTGCCTTCAAACAGCCTATTATTCATTAATAAACAGGTTTTACACTACTTGTTTTTTAAAATCTTTTTTCCCTGTTGTGAAAAAAATCATCCATCATCACAAAATACCATAGCCTTACATTATCCAAGACAGGAGAATATAACAACCACAATTTGGCTGGAGGGATGAAAAGCTGAAAAGTTTATAAAATGTCACTCATATGACACATGGGAAACAGCAGGTCTTGTAGGCCCAGGAGTCATTCAAACGACATTTCCTGCTTCCATCCTGTCTGTGCTTGGATATACTACTGAAGACCTACTGATAATGTTATTTTTGGCCTCCCTTGTTGCCCGATCCTCTTCCTCAGAGTTGACTTCATCTTCATCTGGGGGGTTATAATCAGGGTTTTGCTCCAAAGTATGTTCCAAGTGTGCTAAAAGCGCTTCAACAAATTGATTTTAAAATGGGAGCGGATGCAGGTATAGTACTGTTAATTTATGGGTTTGTCTTACTGTGTCTAGTGGGTGTGCAGGTGTTCATGTCAGCAGGTCTTTGCATGGACCTGACCAACATGGGCAGTGTTACATTTGTAACACCTAAAATGTAACAGGTCTACAGCTGTGGGAATGCTGGCAGATCTCGCATCAGTGGCTAGGCTGTACTTGACCTCTGGTCCCACTTCACTCAGTATAAACAATACAATGACATCTGCGGGTGGGGATGATTTACTGTTTCACTGTTTGGAGATTTCACCCTTTCCTTTGATTTGACCCCCTGTGATGAACCCGTAATTCATCTCAGTTCAAGATCAAGACTAACCTGGAACAAAATCAGTGTAAAAAAAAATGTGTGGCAGCTGTACAAAAATGTGAAATTTAGAAGTATTTACGTTTTTGTAAATTTTGGGTCACTTTAGGAAAAGTTATCAAATGGGTGTTTCATACATGCGCTGTTCAGCAATATTACAATTTACACAGTTATATGCATATGTGAGATTAATTCCCCACTCCTTCATGATTTCACTTCAGCAGATCTAAGGTTTCTCAAAGTTGGAATAGCACTTGCCATATTGTTCCATTTCTCTGTGTGAAAAATAAGACATGCAGAAATTATTTCCCTGGTTAGTCAGTTTTCACACATTTCTAATCAGTTTATTGTCCATGCAGCAGTGAAGCATTACCTAAAAACTTCTAAAGCAGAGCCTTATTCACCAGGACGTCCAACTTCTGAACAAACTGGCCGACCAGAGTGGTCATGCTGAACAAAAGAGGAGCTTATGAACTTACAGAGCTTATGCTTTCTTTGTTGCATGCTACTAAAATGTTGTAAGTGCAATTTAGATTATGCAGCGCATAATTATTTCATTCACAAGAGGTTTGGATAAAGGAGTATAGGAACAAAGCAGCCAACTGTGTCTCATTTTTAAAACACATGGTCCTCCAGTAACTTTTTAATAGATTGATCCAGTTGTACACAGTGGAAAAGCCCCTGCTATAAAGCCCCAGCAGCCCCTTGGGCTTTGCAGCAGCACAATGGCCTTTGATGTAGAGAGCTAGGCTAGATAGAGTCTCTGCATTCACTCCATACCTCCCTTTGGCCACTCATCCTTCCCTCCATCTCCATCTCATCCTTTCCTCTCAAATCCTCTCTCCCTCCATTCATTTATTACCCCAACTCTCTGAACTCCCAATCGTTCACTCCTTTCAGCCATTCTTTGACTAAACTGCATTCTCCATTACATTTCGAGGCAAGCATGTTTTGTCATGGATTACATATGTTGGTGACAAATCACAACCAACTTTCACTCAGGCTAACCCCAGGCAAATTGCAATATTGGTATTAGTTTTTAACTTACTTATATGACATGATGTGACATGATGTGATGTGACATGACGTAACATGGTGTGGTGTGGTGTGACATGACATGATGTTAACCAAGTCATTTTTGATACCGAAACCTAACCTTTCCCTAACCGTAACCAAGTATTTTTTATGCCTAAACCTAACAATAACCAAGGGTTTTGGTGCCAAAACCAGACCATGTCCTAACCAGAACGAAAGATATGTCAAAAACAAACATAATCTGCAACAAAATGCATTCTCTAAATGCAATGAAGAATGCAGTTTAATTGTATGGGAACATAACTTTAAGAAGACCGTATTATACTTTCACGCCATGCATTTTGTTCCTAACCTAAAACCGATCACTGCCTCTCCCCTCATCTATCCCTCCCTCCTTTAATTCCTCCCTCCAACTATCCTCTCATCCCTTCTGCCAGCCTTACTTCCATCTGTCTTCCCTTTTATCTTCCTCCTCCCTCCATTCATTTGTCCCTTCCTTTCGCTCTTTTCTTCTCTCCATCCTCCCACTCTTCCTCCATTCACATCTTTGCCCTCCCCTTTATAAGTCCCTGCCACCCTGTGTCTTACCTTCATATGTTCCAGTCATCTGTCTCTATGCCTCTCCCGAACCTCTCTCCCCCTCTTCTTCCCACTTCATGTCACTGGATCTATAACTCTCAGGCTCTATTTTTATGAATCAACAGTGCATGGTACAGTCAAAGCCACATGGTGGGAGCACACAGGGCGTGGCAACTGATTTTTGGTATTTTTGTGGCCAGAGGCACACAGCACAGTTGGACAAAGGTCTGGATCAGGAGGAATGCATCATCAGTAGGTACGGTAGGCCTGGCTTCAATCATGTCCAATCAAATCACATCTTTTCCTTCCCTGTGAAGCAGTGCACTTTTCGCTGCTCGGGCGCGCTGACAGTTTTATGATGGAGGAGAACATTTTGGAGTGGTTTGGCTGCAGAATTGCCACGTGCATATGTACAGAAGTAGGTTAGGCTATAGCCCAATCAGCCCATCACCCATCAGGAAGACTTCTTTGAGGTAGAAGCTTTTATGGAGATGTTGGTTCTCTGTGTTGCATATACTTACAGATCTGTCTTGAATGACAGTCATTTGCAGCACATCTATGAGTAAATATTTAAAAAAAAATTTTCCTACTTGGCAGATATCAGAGTCAAACTGGCCACAAAAAATGGTTGGTAAACTTTTCAAGAGTTCATACGTGCATCACTTAGTGTAGTAATGTATATTATATAGAAATGCAGTCCATATAGTATGGAACGTGACTGTGCCTTGTGCCATGAGCTTTTCACCTTGTCTGACCAGAGAGGCAATGGATGGCACACATCTTGGTAATCCTATATCTGTATTTGATTTTAAACTTTTAGTTTTTTCTGCCCTCTGACCACTATACCTCCTAACACTGCCCTATCCCCAAAACAATCTTTTATTTCAAATTCTCTCAAATTGATTCAGATTAGTTATTGGTTATTAAAACTATACCCTAGTGTGAAACTTTTACACATCAATAAACATTTGTTACAATCTATTTAATGCCAAATGAGTTCATGCAATAATCATTAGGCCTGTCCACCGATAAAACTCCCTGCATTTTGCATTATTGTATACTACTTATTTCAACCACACTAAACAATTTCTGTTGGAATTGTATCATTGCAATTTTAGCTTGGCTAATTCCTCTTTTTGCAAAAATCACTCAGAACTGGAAGATTTTGTACTGCAGTTTTTATTATTTCCTCCTACTAGGGGTGAAACAGTTACCGGTTTCACGATAAATCATTGTAATCTTCGTAATGGTTAGTACTACCATTTCAAATTTTAATTATAATTAAAATCTCTGATCACCACATTTTCAAAAACTTGTGGTAAATATTATCCAGCATCAACCAAAGTTAGCATCGGTACGTCTCTGCTGCATCTAAGTCTGCTGCTAATTTCATCAGAACTGCACTGAAGTTAGCTGTCATGGCCATATGGTGTATCTTTAATTTTAATGCACATTTGATATGGTGTTCATATGTTTACATAAGGTATTGGCTATATTATTATTGCAATGTTTACTGCAAACAAAGTGCATAGTGCTGCTAATTTTATTTGTGGTTTTAATATAAAACTTGGTGAAATGATTTCATTGTGTATATGAGAACTTTTTGAACATTTTCAGCACTTTTTGACAATACTGATAATATTGACAACCATGATAAGTTTTGGTTATAATAATTGTGAAGTGAAATTTTCATACTGTTTCATCTCTACCTGCTACTCAGAAGATGTTGTCCTGTGTACAGCGGATTTTCTGAGGACATTGTTAGAGGGATTTAATGCAAGCCAAAACACACACGGTTATATTTAGTTTCCCTTTTGCAAACTTATATTGGGCCAAATGCAAGCAAAGGTTTTGCACTTACATCTTCTAAGAGCTGGTTCCACTGGGACAGTAAGTGACTCGTTGACTGTCCCAACATGACTTTTTACTGGCCTCAGGCCAGCAGGCCATCTTTGTTGTTGCACCCTTGATTTCCTCTCAGAGGGGAGATATCCCTCTTCACCTCTCCTCAAACCACCCCCTGTGAGTGACATTGTCTCCATGTCATGAAAGCCATATAGCCAAAGGCATGGTCACACATAGTCATTCATTTTCTGTGAAAGGGGCACTTATAACAAAGAGCCACCATCTCTTAATGTCATGGTCACACAAAAAGTTGTCAATTAAAAGCCTTCCGTGCTTTGAGCTCAACATCTCTCAGGCTGTATGATAAATCCTGTGTGTGTGTTTCACACTGTACACACAGTGCTGAAGATAAATATAGCCTTGATCTTAACGTAATGATGGTGTGCATTCATTTAAAGTGTCTGTGCTATCTGGGAGCTGCTTACTGAGGTATGAAATGATGCTCTGGCTTTGTGAGGTCATGAATTATGTGTCACGCAATGGGACACACATGACATTTCTATATTTCATGAAGATGATAGAGTTGTCTTGGTGATGTTGGACTGGTTTGACATCTCCTGGGCTTTGTCTAGCTCTTGTTAATCTAAAAAAAAAAAAAAAAAAGACTTAAATATGGATTTTTTGGAACTATGCAACAAAATACTTTCATTGAATTATGGTGAGAGGAAATGAGAGGGATTAAGATGAAGATGTCCTGTGGAAAGCTTGTCTGTGTTTTTGTCTTGGCATTGTAGACTGATAACAAAAAATGACAGCTTGAAGCTTGTGGTTCAATTTCAATTTCTCCCCGAAATTTATTTAAGTTGTATACACCTCGGTTGTTTTTCCAGGTGATTATCCATTAGAAGGTAATGGTAATTAAAAGAACAAAGCAAAACAAAAACAAATGCCAGTAGGAGCATTGTCTCACCTCTCAAGACTGTCATGATAACTCAATTTGTCCAGTTTACATTGTGCGGTGGCTTTAGTTTATCCCTGACTATCATTAACATGCTTAACACACATGGGTGGTGTAAATGTTAAGTTTGGGTTTCCTGATATGTCTGTACTTAATATACCTCCTCATAGATACACTTGTCGGGACCATTCATTTTCCCTATTGAGAAGAGTTCTGAATGTGTGTGTGTTAGTCAGTAGGCAGTGTGACTGTATTCATTTTATCTAGGTCATCGTTATGGTTTTCTTTCTGTCTCTGATTCGTCACTTTCTTAGCTACAAAATTGCTCCTCTTTTTTCTTTTGAAAAGAGCTTTCTGTCAGGCCGCTACATTGATATAGTGATGCTTTTATTTTTTTAAATTGTTGCCCTATTTTTGTGCACTTGGACAGTAAGCTGTAGAGAAACCGACGGGAGAGAGGATGACATGCAACAGAGCTCACTAACTGGAATCAGGCCTGTGATGCTACAAGTACATGGCATGTGGCTTGGAGCCATGCCCAGTTTAGTCATAGTTGATACACTCATTGTGAACAGGAGCACAATTTGCTGTCCCCTTGTGTGTGTGTGTGTGTGTGTGTGTGTGTGTGTGTGTGCTTGAGGGTGGAGGGGTTGTAATGGAATACATTCAACAGATAAATATGTCGCTTAGTTTGTGTCGTGCCAGGCATCAAAATCCATTCCTAATGGCATCTTTATAGATCCATCAGAGACTCCAACATGTCATATTGCTGCATCACCAGCCTCAACCAGATAGACCTCATCTCAGATGTCCTACATCTTCCTCTCTCCCTTTCAGCCTCCCTTCCTCCCCTATGTATTCCTTTCCCTCTCCTCATTTCCTCTTCCTCTTCTCTCCTCTCTGGTTCTTCCTTATCCTTTTTCTCTTCTTTCCCTCTCTTCCCTCGCGTCTCTCGCCTCCGTCTCCAGTTACTCCCTGTCCTCCGCCTCGTCCCTCTCATCCGCCTGTGCCTTTTCACCTCCGTCACCACCTCCTCTGCCTTCTTCTTCTCCTCCTCCACCCCTTCAGTTTGCTGCAGTGCATCACTGGCAGACACATTAACATCTCATCTCCATTACCCAGCAACATCCTGCACTCCATCTATGCTTTTCTTCCCACCTTTTCCTCTCCTCTGTCTTCTCCCTTCATCTTTACTATTCTCCCATCGTTCTTTCATTTTCTTCCTTTCATCTTTCCTGTCGTCTTTTTGTTTTCCCTTCTGTGTTTATCCTTCTATTCTTTTATATAGTATCTTTTATCCTCTGCAATTTGCTTCCTCTTCCTCTTCCTCTTCCTCGTCTTTTTTACAGTACTGGTCAACAGTTTTCTTTTCCCTCTTTTCCTATCACATCCCCCAGTACATCTGTAGAGAACCACCTCGTCTCCTCTCCTCTCCTCTCCTCTCCTCCTCTCCTCTCCTCTCTGTGCTGAGCTGTGCCAAGGGAGTGGTTGCCCTTGGAGTGACCGTGAGAGAGACAGGCTCAGGCTCTGCAGAAGAAAGCCAGTGAGTGGGCTAGTTATTTCCTGTATGTGTGTGTGTGTGTGTGTGTGTGTGTGTGTGTGTGTGTGTGTGTGTGTGTGTGTGTGTGTGTGTGTGTTAATGCGTGTCCAGCAGCACCGGCATTAGTTGCGCAACTGATGCAACTCAACCAGCCAGCCCTGGTTAATATGCAGCCCAGCCTGTCTTCCTGCTAAAGCTGAGGCTCACCATTACCACCAATCCAACCCTGTCTCCCTTCTGTCCTCCATCACTCCTCATCACATGCCTCATGGTCAGCCAATCCGCTCCTTCTTTCTTCTCTTGAAGGGAGTTGAAAGCTACTGTTTATAATATTCCTCCAGTAGCACCATTTGCATTTACATTTATTGGTTTATCAATATGTCAGGCTGATATCTGATATTGGTTATGGATCATCAGTATGCTATGTCATTCTCTATCTATCTGTCTATCTATCTATCTATCAGTTGACACAAAATATGTTATTGGCAATGCCAGTTTAAAAAAAATCTGAATCAGTATCAGTCTTAAAACAAAATGCACTCCACCAAAAAATAAACAAATAAACAAGAAACACATACACAAAAAAAGAAGAACATATCAGTTGAACCTTAGTTTTTAACACAGTTACTAACACTGTATTGAGTGACGCAACATGTGTATGCTGTATCGAGTTAAGGGTTGTGTCCAGTGGAGCCGGAGACAAGGTCAGTTTTGACTCATACAGTAAAGTTATTATGAAGTTGTAGATGGGAGTTATTATGAAGCGTGTAGATGGGAAGGGATTTTAAAAACCACTTCTTTATTGAGAGTGACATTGTTGGAAAAGCAAACACAACAGGGACAGACATCTCCAGCCTCAGTCTCAGTTTTCTTTGGCCAACAGTCCGTGTATTCAAGTCTCATCCTCAGAGCTTCCATTTGAATGGGGATGGGTAATGACAGAGTGATAAATTTTATTACTTAAAAGGATTGGGGCTCTTGTCTGATTACTTCCTTGAAGGTGTCCTTCAAGATTGCTCTCTCTCTCTCTCTCTCTCTCTCTCTCTCTCTTTACCCCCACCTCCACTGTGTGTGTGTGTGCGCGTGCATGTGAGTGTGTGCGCGCGCGTGTGCACTGTGTCCTGGATTGTGGTGTAACAGAGTTACCACGAGGAACAACGATTTGCATGGCGTTAGTTAGAAATGTGTTTGCAAGTTACAAGCCCTAAGCTTCATTGTTGTGCTGTAAGGAGTTCAGCTAGAGAGATTAGCAGAGCCCAGCAAAACAACTTGTTGTTTCAACTGAAGGGTTTGATTCCCAAATTTTATATTATAGCCTACATTCTTTTTGGAAGAAACACTGCGGCTGAAATTTGAACAAACATGTTCAAATTTCATTTTTTGAGGAGGGGATCATTCTTACTTTGTTTGTGCGTAGAACTACTTTATTGGAAAATGTTCCCAAAAAAAAAAAAAAAAAAGAAAAGAAAAAACAACCTCCCTATAATGTGATTTCTCCTCACACTAACAGTTTCTGCAGCAGCAATATGTAATAACAATCAGTGTCTGCTGTCTTGGTGGGCTACTGTGAACACGTTGTTGGTGAGGCTGCTCACCTGCATGGCCTGAGAATTTTGCCTGTATATCAAAGTCATTGTACATTTCTCCACTTTAACAGACATTTGTTGCTCAGTTTAAGCATGCCGGTGCACTGGGCCTCACATACAGGGGTGTTGATGGAGACATTTTCATTTATATGCAGTGAAACACCTCAGCTACCAATTCCACTGTGCCTTGGCCTAACAAACAATTAATGCTTTGTGTTCTGATTCACTATTGCAACATTGTTGCTGTCTCAAACATGTTTCACTGTTTCAAAAACCTGGAGAAAAGGAGCCCACTTAGCCCACTAAACCATTAAGGAGAAATTCGAAATGTACCAATCTTTGTTTCATGGCTTTGTTTCTCGTCTGTTTAAATGGTAGAGCATTTAGCAAGAGAGAATGAAAATAGCTGTAATGCGAAAGGCTTATTTAGTCAAAAACAATACAGATTAAAGATGTTTTGTTGGTTAATGCTAGCTTAATAGCCCCAATCTTTTTAACAAGCACAGGATGTAGGCTAAGAGCTGCTGGAATCAGTGTGTGTATGTGCTTGCATGTGTGCTTGTGTGTGTGTAGGGTTATACTGTATGTGTGTATGTGAGCTAGCATTATTCTCGGTGCCAGGCAGATCTGTTGCATAGCAACAAGAACTTTTTGAGGGCAGGAAATCTTTCACCAGTGGAATGTGTCAAGCACAAGAACAGTAGGAGTGGAGAGAGAGACAGAGAGAGAGAGAGAGAGAGAGAGAGAGAGAGAGAGAGAAAGAGATGATGATGATGCCCAGAAACAAGTTCATATATGATGATTTACAGTATGATGCCCAGAGACAACACATATTCATACAGTAAACAAACCAGATGCATTTGTAATTGGCTTGAAGACCTCAGAAGTAATCCTAAGAAGCTATATGTTTCTTAAAAGAAATAACCTTGTTATATATTGTTTGAAAAAAACAGAAACTGAAGGGAAAACTTAAGACTGGAGTTTTGAACTAGAAAGTATGATATGGCACTTGAAAGTGTTTGAACACACCGCAAGAAGGATATGAACATCTGTTCACACTGAAAATGAATGTGACTGAAGGTGAGATGTTTTCCCTTTTACACCACCTTAAATATCTCCTTTTCAGAGCTATATATTTCCCAGAATGCTCTGATAGATTCAATGGCTTTCAGGCTAACTACATAATGAAAATGTGAAATGTGAGACAAGGAGAGCCACACACACACACACACACACACACACACACACACACACACACACACATATATATGTATATACACACACACATATCACACAGCTGTGAGTAACTAAGATGAACATTGACCAGTCAAACAGAATGTTGCTGAAAAAGCCCCTGAAAAGCCTGGTTTGTTGTTTTGTGGATTTGTTTTCATGCATTAAAGTATATCTGTAAATAATCAGCGCATAAATAAACTTTCTTTCTCCCGAGTACACTTAATATGAATTCTTATTAATATACATGAATGCCTTGGCATTCCATTTCCATTGCTGTCATGCGAATAAAGCCGTCCTCGTTCTGAGAGAGAGAAAGAGAGCGAGAGAGAGCAGCGAGAGGTTGGCCAAAGTGTACTGCAACAGAAGTGATGCTAACAAAAAGGCTTCATATGCCAAATAAAATGCACAATATCATGAGGCAGACTGTGGTACAGATCAGTGTGTTTCTAGCCTCGTTAGACCAGCTTCTGTCGAGTCTCTTGAAACAGGCTTGTGATGCAGTAACATGGAGACAATTTTCTAAATGCTTCCCCACATTCCTTATTTTGAATGCACAAAAGGCCATGTTGTATATACAGTGTGTATGGCTAATGTATGGGATCTCTCTCTCTCTCTCTCTCTCTCTTTTGCTCTTGCGCTCTCTCTCTCTCATTCTCTTTCTCTGACTTGTGTGTGTGTGTGTGTGTGTGTGTGCATGCGTGCGTGCTGGTGTGATCATGAGCTTACAGGCTGTATTAAAGTGATGCTCTGTACCCATAAGCAGCAGAAGTGGCTGCTGAGTTTAGAGGAGGAGGTATTAATGACCCTCTACAGTGCTGACCCAGCAGGGCTTGTGTGTGTGTGTGTGTGTGTGTGTGTGTGTGTGTGTGTGCGCGCGCACACGCGCGCACATAGTACCATAGGTCAGAATCTAGTTAAGGAGGAGATTGTCTTCCTCTTCCTTCTTAAATCTTCCTGTCATTCCCTCCTCGTTCCTGTTCAGCTGCATGCAGCGATGATGAACATTATGGGCTGGACTGTGGCTTCTCTATATTGCTGTTGTAATAGCATATCTTTTTGGTATCGCTTCATGAGAGCTTGTTGCAGTTCCGCTTAATTATTTCTGTCCTTGACACAGAGTCCAGTCATAAAGGAGTCTCTCAAGTAACTTTGAGTAGAATCAATCAACTTCAAGGATGAAATCAAGGATGAAAATGTGGCCAGCTAAATGTTTTCCCATATCAGTTTTTCCATGTTCCCATTCTCCACGCTTTTCTTTAGTGAGGACCATCATCCATCATCAGATCATCATTTCTGTGGGGGAAAAACACCATTGTTTAAATCCCCTCCCCCCATCTCGCCGGCCACATCTCTCAAACTGTTACTCTCACTGTCTCTGTGTCCCTATTTGCATATTGTTTGTGTCCTCCTTCAACATATTCAATATTCTACTCCATTACTTGATTTCACTCCCTTGCACCAGATGTTTGTGTGTTGAGATTCAAATGTGTCATTATAATGAGGGTTTATGTTATTTTATTTTTTTTCCCCTTAGATTATTAAATTGACTTGAAAATTGGCTGTATACTGCAGAGTGCAGGAGTAGGGGATGTTGTCACATTGTCAGCGTGGCTCTCTGTCAGCAGTTAGATGCAGCATGGCAGTCTTCTCACTGCAAGGGACTCTCTCTCTCTCTCTCTCTGCTGTGTCTGCACCAGAGCTGCAGCTTAACACCACAATCCCTAATATGTGTGACATGTTTTCAATTAAAACACTTTGAGGTGATCAGAAATGGGTGTGGTTTGAGGATGCCAGTGATGGGCAGTTTTGCTTTTTGCTTGGATGGAAAACCGAGAGGATCGAATCATGGATGGTGCAAACAAACACTGAAAAACAGCCTCTTTGCCTTAATTGTTTGGCAAAACCACACATCTGCTTTATCTCAAAATGTGATATGTGCCATGCCTTTCACATTCATGGAAAATAGGGCTCTTCTATGCTTTTGTTTCTAATTGTAACTCACACCCATACTGTCTACCTGTCGTCCTCAATGTGGCAGCACATATAAATACCCAGTGTAATTATCACTGTGTGGATTGCAGGCAGTTGACCTCTTGACAGTTTCATAGGTAATGTATTGTGGTTGTAACTAGGGCTGCTGGCATATTTTTGCCTGTCAGTTGTCTGAATAATGTATATGTCTCACCCTATATTGCACTGATGTATTGCATTGTTTTAATTTGCCTCTTGTCTTTGATGGCTGTATATGTTAATTAGAGTCATATGTTTCAAAGCCCTTTGAAGTGTTCACTGCTGCCTGGCTGTAGGTTTTCAAGCTTTTTTTCCCCTGTAGCATATGTAACAAAACAGTGACAAGCAACTTAGAGCCTAGTTTAATAATTCAAGTAGGAGAGAGAGTAGAAAAAGCTGCTCGATACATCCGTGATTCTATGACAGGATGCTGAGCATTTTATCCAATTTATGTCTAAATTCATCGAAATATATTTTGTGTTGACACCAGCCTTCAGTTTTATTTGCCCAAAAAGTTAAGACGTAAGTGACCATGCAAAAGACTAATTTAGTGAGGCAGACAGACAGATAGAGTTGAGTCACAGACAGACAGGCTCTATCTGGAACGTAAGACTGGCAGAGAGACAGGAGCTATAGACAAAACAGAGCCTGTAGTCAGACATGTTGGACTTGTCTCCTCTTTGCTCTCAAATAATCTGTCTCCAGCTTCCTTCACTTACAAGGTCAGAGAGGCTCTGCAGAGGAGAGCTCTGCCTCTCTATCAGCCAGCCAGACTGCCTCTTCTCTTCTCTTCTCTTCTCTTCTCTTCTCTTCTCTTCTCTTCTCTTCTCTTCTCTTCTCTTCTCTTCTCTTCTCTTCTCTTCTCTTCTCTTCTCTTCTCTTCTCTCCTCTCCTCTCCTATTTTGTCCTGTCCTGCAGTGTTGAGGAGAGCTGGCAGTCTTTCAATGTAACTGCTTGGCTCTGATTATTTGGCTGTAAAAAATACATGGTCCTTGAAAAGTTTCTCTTCCTTAAAAGTAACTAATTTTAGAGAGAGGAGTTTGAAGTGTGAAAGTGCCTTAGCATTAATTTGTGGATCGTAAGCACAGTGAGTCCTCCTGTTTATTGCATCGGACAGCAAGGTTTAGGCTTTTTCAAAGTGTGGGATTGTCTCAGTGCTGATTGTACTGTCAGACCTCCTCACTGTCAACAGTATTCGGCGTTAGACTCTTGAGCTGAGATAAAACAGACGGCTCTCTATTTAAACAAACACCAACCACTTCAGTGTCAATTAAACAGGAGTTTCTGTCTAAAATGCACTCAGCATCATATTCAAGACAAATATTTTCATACCTCCAACATAAATTTACATAAAGCAGATGCCCACAATTGGCCTAGTTCCCAAGCCGTGAAGAGTTAGGTTGGCCTTGTCGTGAATGACAAGTTTAAACCAGTACTTCAATGTTTTAGGCAAAATACCCTTTTTTCTGACGTACTTAGACTGAGACAACGTGTTTGATACCATTTTCACCTCTGTATGTCCAGTGGTTCCGTTCGTATGGGGAGCATTTTGTGTAGGAGGAGGGAAGAAGGTTTGGAGGAGGTTGTTGTTAGTTGATGGAAGCTTATGGTTAAATATGCAGGTCTGTGGGAGGAGATCGTTGTCCATGTAAAACCTATATTGTTATTTTGGATTCTGTCCAGACAATTAAGTTGTCATGCATTCAAATGATCCACCATCCAAATACCTTGAGCATTTTTGTGGCTTCAGTTATCCATTTGGCCATTGAAGAAACTGCACTTTTGCCAGGAAGAAACTATTCCTTTTATTGTTCGCATTTTGTGAGACACAAGTTTGTTGCTTAACTACAAAAGAAAGAAGATGGTGGTTGTTGCATACATTATGGAAGACTTAAAATGTAATGAAATAATGCAGTGAGACTTTGTAATTTTTTTCATCTACCTTCCTTCCACAGGGAGGTCAGAGTTCAGGGTCAGTTACTGCACAACATCACTGGAGCGCGTTGGGTCTTGTGCAGCTTCAGCAGGTCAGGGTTGGGAGTTCGGTAGTTAGGAAAGGTTGTACTTGTGTTTGAGGTAAGAAATGTTTGCAAATTTGAAAAGGATAATGTAAGTCATGTAATTCCTGTTTGAACATTTGTGGGAAACAGTAAAAAAATATATATATATATATATTACGTTGTTCATTGTTACTCGTAGTCAAATCACAAAACCTTGACATGCAAAGCTGCAACATTTTTTTTTTTTTTTGCACAGTTTTAGTGCTTCATTTTTGAAGCTACGGGATTTCTGTCAGCATTTTCTCAGGGGATCAGTACAGTATGTCACTTTAGATTTGCCAGTATCAAGTGGTTAACTAGCCAGCTTAGTAGTTGTTAGCCTAGCTCAGCTCAGTGGCATCAGGCCTTAGGCTTTGTATCAAATTAACATATGTTACATAAACAGTAGGCTACATTGCAAGTAGACCAGTTAGATCAAGTACACCATAAGTGTACCTGCTCAAAGTGCAAGTACAAAATGGTTTGAGAGCAACAAAATGGCCAGGATTCCAACAAAGGCCTGATGGTCCATGAGGAGGAAATGTCTCTGCTCCAAGAGCCTGTTAGTTTACAGACTTAATGTATGAGCTGACCAAACCTGAAGGTACAAACTGACAGACTAACCAGGAGAACTAAGACTAGTCCAGCTGAAATCCCAGGATTTGTATCTCTGAAAGTGGAGTGCTGAAACTTTTTCCCTACTGTGCTGGAATATATACAATGGAATATGTTCTGTCCCACAAGTGTTAAGTCAAGGAGGCAGAGAAGGTCCTTTCTGTATGCTGGAATATCATTAATCCCAGAGGTTTGTTCCTATACTTGTGTTTTGTTGTTTTTTGTCTCTCTTTAATATTCTGTACAAAATATGCTATAAATGACTGTAAAAGTTTTGCAATTTCATTAACATAAATAAGGTAAGCTTACAAAGTAAGTTTACCTTATTTAAGGTAAGGTGTTTCATTGTTTCATAATTGCTCAAAGCGAAATTACAAAACTTTTTTTGTGGGAAGTTTGCAAACTTTGTAGTGTGCAGTCATTCCCGTAGATTCAAAAGTAAGCTTCAAACTTTGAAAATTAAGTGTCAGCCTTTTAACTTTGCAAAGCAAGCTTTCAGGTGGCGGCAGTTATCTAACTCCCTAGCTCTTACGCTGGTCCTCCAGTTGAAGGGCTGTCTAACAATACCACCCTGCTGCCAACTCGTACATGACTACCACTGCATATAGGAAGATGAGGCTGCTGATGTTTAATCACAATGGAGTATAAGGGAATGTAGGAGGAAACTGTTGCCTATAAAGAGCGGGGCAATAGTTATAGATTGCTATGAGCCAACTGGATACCACTGTGGTCATTGCAGCAGAAGTCTCACACTGGGTTAAAATGCTGTAGAGAGTGTAACTGCTGGTGAGAGAAAAGATCACAGCAAGCAAGCAAGCTTTCAGACGGTGGCAGTTATCCAACTCCCTACCATTTTTACATGTTTGTCCATCAGGTGCTTTGGAATTGTAAAGAGCGGAATTTCTTGTTTTAGTTTCTGTTAGTAATATTTGACTTAGCATGAGTTTTTCTGGTGAAGTGACATTAGTAAGAATTTGTTCCACCCGATGATTACATTTTACATTTGCTTAAATGGATCTACACTGCCTGCAGCAAAACTGACAACATTCTCAAACAATATTGACTTTTTATCTCACGGAGTTCACAGGGCCATCAGTTCAAATTGTGTTCAACATAAGCTGTTTTGAATTGTCTATGGAGAGTAAATTTCACCTGATGCCATATGTGTGAAATCCAGGACACCACCATATAAGTCAAATGTTAATTAAGACGTTTTAATGGTTTAAATTTTTAAGCTGACTGTAAAAATAAAACTGGCACAAGGGGGTCTTGAGCTAGGCCCAACATTAGGTGGAGTTAATGAAACAGCGTTTAATACAGATTTATTAATCAGCAGCTCCATGGACCTGCTCGGTTTATTTTACTCCGATTTAATACACCACTTTTACTGCATCAGATTCTGGGTTTCCGAGACGACCATCACTCATCTGGCCCAAGTGGTGGGTTTTCAGCCACAGTTCAAACTCATCAAACTGCACTGTGCTGCACTAGCTTACTATTCTGTGTTGAGTTACACCTGGCTGGGTGAGGCAGCATTGATTGTACTAATAGGCGGAGTGGCGCACCGCAACGGCAATGACAGAAGATACTCGGCGCGCGTGTATGTATGTGTGTATATGCGCGCGCACACCTGCCTTTAAAAAGAGCCAACGGACACAAAAGAGACATACAAGAAGTGGACTGATGAGGTGAGCGCCGAGACATTGTGTTACTCAAACATTTGCGTACCAATGTTGTTGGCAGCATGTCGCGCGTTGTGTTGAAGTTATGCCAGAGTTAGTTATGTCAGAAGGTAAGAATGAATGAATGAAATCTTTAATACGGACTCGTGGTCCATTAGAAACACAGACATGGAGTAAGAGTTTGTCTCACCGTGGCGACGAAAAAAAGTTTGTTGAACTTGGCTAGCAGCCAGTCTCCATAAAGCTAGCTGTTTGAGTTGCCGCTACCTGGAAAACCGGTGTCATGAAGCCCGTTCACACCTGTCTCTGTCAACACGGGGGTCTCCGGCTACCAGCGGGGAAGGCGGGTCGTTAACCGCCACGTTACCAACCACACAGTCACAGCCATGAGCGACGTGTTGAGATGAAATGAAACGGTATTATCATCATCAGTTAAAACTGATCTTCAACAAACTGAAATATGATCTCATTTTGTCAGGATCCTTTAGGGGTGATGACTCTGTTTTATCAGTGATTTGATTGATCAGTAGTCAGGCTATTGACAAGTTTTATATCATACTAATCTGCTCCAGATCAGCTACCGGGGTTAAAGGTGTGTTAAGATTAAAAAAAAAAAAAAAAAAAAAAAAAATCCGTTAACCCACTAATCCTGCTTCTCTTATCAGTGTTACTGTGCTAACTTGTATGTATGTTGTGTTTGTGTTACTTCGAGTTACAGAGCTAAACAGTTTATTTCCCGAACAGGCAGGCATGATCATGTTAGTTTTATGTGTATGGTTCTTGTTTTGTCCCAGGACATAAATGATTTGATCCTGTGTGACGGCTCGCCTTGAAGTCAGAACAGCAGAGTGAGTCGCCATGGAAGAGGAAGGGGCCAGATAGGAGGCTTTTCTTTACTAAACAGCCTAAAAGACAAGTGAGTCCCACACGCTGTCACCATTGTTAAGGGTGATTTCATGATCACATGGCTCTGGCAAAGAGGGAAAAATGCTAGTAGTTAATTTACACTCATTGCTTTCTTTCTGTGTGTTTGACTTATTCATCATTTATTTCAGTTTTGTAATTGGGATGAATACCTGTCCTTTATTATATGTGCACACCTGCAATTTATTGAGCAATCAGTAGATGCACAAGTGAAAGCAGATGTAAAAAAAAAAAAAATAGATGTAAAATTTCGATCGGAATTAATACAACTTTCATTACTGTGCCGGTACCTATATGTATGAATCTTAATTTACACAAGGCAGTGCTAACAATAAAGGTGTTCATTATAATCATGTGAGTCATATATCCATATCCAGTGTGCACACATTTCTCTGCCCTTAGATGAAGAGAATTGTACGGGAAAGTCTGCTTTCCTGATTTCACTACATCTCCATACTGTACATAACAGGATGCATTATCCTTATTCCCAGATCTCCAAACACACACACACACACACATACACACACACACACACTCACCCCCTCCCAAAGTCTGAGAGAGGATTTTGCTCGCCTGATGCAGTTTTTACTGCCCCCCTCCACATCCCCCAGTCAAAGGCCTTTAAATTAAACAGCTGTACATGTACTGTTTATTTATAGCAGCCGTAAGGCTTTTTCTGAGAGCACCTATAGTCACAATTAACTCAGGCTTTGATGGCTTTGCAAATAGTCTTGACATTTCCACAGCATTAAAAGAATAAGCTTTGCATTCATATCCTTATTGTTTTAATACTGATTTAAGAATGAAATTTGCCCTGTTATGACAGCTCTGCTAATGTGAAATCCATGTACTGCATAGCCAATCAGTACTCTTTATGAATACATATGGGAAATGGTGTATAGAACAAATCACTACAATGGAAATTATTGAAATAATAACAGTCTTTTTCCATTCCTATTGGATAGCCAGCATTGTAGTGCACTGAGAATTAACTATATTCCATCACAAAAGGCTAGATCTATTCATATCGAATACATGTCCTAGTCTTTTTATAAACTATCTAGAACTGTCCAGCTAACAGACGTGCAAGACTGATTAATCCTCTGCCACGGCTTAATCCTTACTCCTCACCTCAACCAGGCATTAATTTGCCCTGGAAATGGTGGAATGAGAGCTGAATATATGGCTATTTAGGAAGGAGTGTGTGAGTCAGGAGAGAGAGAGACAGAGAGAGAGAGAGTAGATAAGTGAACAAGAAAAATGGGGAAGTTAGGATAGATTAATGGCTTTGGACAGCAGGCTTTTCTCGTCTGTACTTCACTGAATCCCCAGCTAGCTGAATAGATTTCAGACGCAGGCAGCTTTGTTAGACCATCAATACAACTACGTGGCTCCAAGAATTAGCACTGCTCCCAAGGGTCAGCCAATCAGGAACTCAGACCCCACGAGCCAGGCGATCAAATTTATCTCCTAGTAATGGAATGGGGGGTTGAAATCAGGCTTCCTGCCAGACTACCTGGATAGATGGTTTGGGTTGGGAAAATGAAATTTCAGGCCATCTTGCTGGAAACTCAAGTACTTTATGCATCCTTGATTTTTTTTTTTTTTTTTTTTTAATTTATGGTTTCTAAAAAAAAAAAAAAAAAAAAAAAAGGTCTCAGTGAGTCTATGGTGAGATTGGATCCCCACATAAAAAAGAGGACTGTATCAGAGTGCTGCATCTTCACAGGCCTGTGAAACCTTTACATTTAGATTTGTCTTTAGGAGTTAAGAATAGACCATGGGGCCATTCATATATATATTAGTACCACAACCGCTGCTGAACCGCAGAGCTGGTTCCTGTACTGCAGATGAGCACATTATTCATATGTAACCAAGGCAATACTGCTGGGATAAAATTGTTCCCTGCACTTTTCTCAATAAATCCCTTGAACTCAAGCATAGATTACTCTCCCTTTCATATGGTTACCATAGACATATTAGTATAGAGAAATGTCCAGGTTGCTATGTGCAGTAGGTTAAAATTGCCCTTCGAAATATGACATGTTCAAGTGTCTTAGTTGTGTCTTAGTTGTCTTAGATGAATCTTCTAAAATTCAGTCTTTTCCTCCATGGGTTATGGTTAGAGTAGTTGATATTCAGACTCCTTAAAAAGCTAGAAAGCAGACTTTGTTTAATCTATAAAGCAGATGAATTCAGATTTTTAAAATTTTTTTTTTTTTAACTTCATACTTTTATATTTCATGCTTTTATCAACTTGACAGCAAAGCATGATAGAAGATAGGTGATTAAATCACTTAATGCAGATTATTATGCAGTGCTAGTGCAATACCAGCTGTGATTGTATAATAATTTCCCTCACACTTATATCTTGAGCATATATCCCACTGCAGTGTTTCATTAGAAAATATGGGTGAAGACAGCTAACCTTGAGAGGCTGAAAGTGAGAGGAGCAATTGTTTGAACTCTCCCCTGGATATGTCCAGCCAACATGTTACATGGCAAGTGAGACGGTAGTGTCTGTGTGTCTGTCCCTGTGTGTGCAGACAGATTGTTGTAAGTGCAATTATTCAACAACAACAAATGATAAAAACTTTATACTTCACACAAGCACAGGTTCCCGCTGTCTTCTAGATGATCTGATCTGTTTATGGAGTGTTGTGTTGCATACATTTACATATTAATGAAGAAAAACTGATTTTGAAACTTCTATAATTTCAAAAATACCAACCATGTATTACATTAAGACATAGACAGTATGCTGACATAGATATTGGTAATGCAAAGATAGGCTTAATATTTGACCTCATTATCATGACATAATTAATATGCCATGTTGATTATGGAGTAACATTAGACAGCTGATGTGACCCTTGTTGTAAATACTGTGAAATACACTGCTGGCAAGATCAGTGTCATGAAATGAATGAATGAGCAGTTTATCTGTCCATCTTTCTGGAAGTATTTCTACAGTGACTAAATGGTTACAGACTCCATTGCAAAAGGTAGAATGAGTGTTTCTTTATGTACCGCAACAAATTTTACTTTCTGTCAGAGTGTACTGTCTGTGCTATCTGTCATTGATAATGTCCCACTCTCCTCTGACTACCCTTGCCTCTGGGTTTCGTATGCACGAGGCTTAGCTAGAGAGAATTTGACTGAGTTTGTCCTAACTGTCGGACAGTGTCTCCCCGTCTGCTGGCATTGTGTGTGTGTGTGTGTGTGTGTTTCTCCATTACTCTTATGGTTTATGGCCGTCCTTGGGGAGTTAGATGAAGCTCTCTATCACTCCTGGAACAAGTGATGAGAGGAGAGCAAAGAGACATATCAGTGGAGAGAGAGAGATGGAAATGAGGAAGATGAGGTGGGATGAGGAGCTCCTCACTGTAGTGTGGCACCTGATGTACTTTAAAGCTTTTGATACTTATGGATGCATGTATCACAGTATGTTTTCATTAATTAAGTGCTTGTAGCTTTTTTGAAATAATTGGATACTCTTTATTCATAGACAGACAGATAGATAAATGTGTTTCACATTCTATAAATTGTAGTATAAATACTGAAAACCAATGCTTTCAGAATGTGTTTAATATCGTCAGTGTGGTCATGTGTCTTTGCCTGTTTAAATAGAAGTTGCTCAACAGAATGCACAGCACAGTGTTGGTAGACTAGTTTCTATTATGTTTCAAAGAGCAGCTGAAAGATGCTCTAGGAAAAATTGCAGAGTGGTGACTGAAATGAACACCCTTTATATTCCACTGCCAAAAAATGCGGAATAAGCACATAATTTATTATATTATTTATTTGTTTTTCAATTTTTTGTTTGATTTTAAATGGTCCGTACCTTTTCACTTAATTTTGCATAGTGCACATTGTAAGGAATGTTGCTGGAAAAAAATACAATTTGTTGTGATTTACATATGTGAGACACTGAAAACCTCAAATATGTACTGTGAGCCCTGATCTTTAGATACTGGCAGTGCTTGTTGATTGATATTCAATCTGATGTTTTGAGTCAACGACTAAAATAAATTTTTGGCATTATACATTTATTTTTTACAGCCTGTTATGTAACAAAAAAACACCATTGCTCCCTCAAACTGTCTGCTTATTGCTTTAAAAAGTGCATAACTTCTTCACGGTTTTGGAATGGGCTTTGTGCTGGCGCTCTGCAATCATCCTAAATTATTACTAGAAAGGGTTCGAAGAGAAAGGCATGTAGCATGCAGGGACCGTAAATTAGATGAGAGAGTGCTTGTGATGTGACAACCAGAGATATGGTAACCCCTAATAGAGAAAGGTTAGTGGCCTCTGGCAAGTCATCTTATTAACTACAACTGGCCACACACACACACACACACACACACACACACACACACACACTACACGATCCATTCTCCTATATTACTACAGCACTCACGAGATCGTCCAAGACTTCCTCAATTAATAAGGTTAATGGTTATTGGTTGGGGGTAGTGACCAGGATATGAGGAGTCTGAGTGAGCTGAGGTAAACATGGCATTCCATGGGTTAACAGATTGCTTCTGAAAGGGAATGGAGCTTTTATGGGAGGGAGGGAAGGGTGCATTTATAACAAGAGAAAAGAATGAGTAAGAGGAGGAGGAGAATTACATTAATGTGTTTGATGGGTTTCTTTGACCAAATGTCATTTAACTAAGACAGATGGCATACATTTCTCTTAAGCCGTGTGTGTGTGTGTGTGTGTGTGTGTGTGTGTGTGTTCCGTATTGTATAAAAGTGTGCCTGCAGCATTTGTTCAAACTTGGCCTGCAGCTTTTCAGTGAGGAAAAGCTGCCTTTCATACTGATGAGATGTGAACTGTTTTCCTGCATAATAGAGGCAAAAAGGTAAAGTATATGTATGACTGTAAAGTGTAAGACTTTATGTTTTAAAACTGGGGCTGTACAACACTGACACAAAGATACATCAACAGTTTGGTTTTGGTTTAGGTTTAGTCAAGGACGAAATGCAAATTAAGGGCAATTTGATGATGGGGAAGTGATTATTTAGGGCACTGCCCATGAGAGGGTGAGAGTTTAGATGGATAGAGATGGACCGCTGTCTTAGTTGTGGATGAGTGGGACCTCCACTTTTAGCTGGCTGTGATGCCGTTGTCCTCTCCTGCTCTTTTTCCTAGGTTTTGGTGCACTGCAGCCCTGGATTCTCTCAGACGTGCTGCATTGATATTCAGTGCCTGCTTCTGATCCCCATCACTGCTCTCTCTCACTCTCTCTCTATCTCTTTCTCTCTCTCTCTTGCTCTGTAACGCTCCCTCCCTCTCTCTCATACACAAATACATACAGTGCCTCCCTCTCCCTTTCCTTCCTTCTCTGTCTCTTTCTCTTTTCCTCTGCTTTGTCCTAGATAATTGGTCTTACCAGTTGGTTTCCGTTTGTTTAAAAAAATGTTTTAGCATTTCAGATATGATTTTTTTTTTCTCGTCTTCTTTTTTTGTAGCTGTCACTACCAAAGGCTGTGGGCAGTCACCACAATGTACAAGTCACTTTTGGTCAATACTGTGTTAAGTCAAACCCTTCTATTCCCTCCTGTTCTATTCTAGTCTCTCTTCTCTTCTCTTCTCTCTCTTCTCTCTCTTCTCTTCTCTTCTCTTCTCTTCTCTTCTCTTCTCTTCTCTTCTCTGCCTCCATCTGCAATGCTGCATCTGCCAGAGCAGTCATACCTGCTCATTCTAGAGGCAAGGTGTTATTCTGAATTATTTCCCTCTTATTCTCCATCTTACCTAGACCGCGCCTCCACTTGAATTTTTATCTGATCAGATTAGATCACAAACGCCCTCAGTGTCCTTAATAAGACAGTTTGTGTATATAAAAACAACCAAATCGCAAGATCAACAGTTACTCTACATTTGACCCTAAAAGCCCTAATCAGAAAGTTGAAGAGAATTGCCTTCTCTTCTCTTCAAAGTGTTGCTCTGCGGTAAAAGTCCAGCACAAGACGGACTGGAGCAGATTATCTCAGATCAGTACCAGACGCACCATGACGCTCAAAGTGGTTGTAGCTATTGCTAAGTGTTGCCTCTGACAGAATCAAGTCATCCATGGTTTGATTATTCGGCATTCACCCCTTCATTCTCTTAGTGTACATGGATTTTATTGACTGCAACCTAAGTGAGACTCAGTACAGCCCAACCCATATGTGCGCGCTTCAGGTCATGCCAGTTCAGTGTGTGTTCATCTTAGTGAGAATGACCTCAAGAAGGAGGAGACTGCTTACCATCTCTGGTACTAGCGCTGTCCAACATCTGACATTTACACAATACACCTGGGACATGAGGGCGGAGACGGAGGAAGTGTGAGCCAAAGAGAGAGAGAGAGACAGGGAAGAGATGGAGAAAGACAGTGACAAAGGAGAAGAAAGAGAGCGATACAGTAGCAGTGTGCCCCAGTGCTGCTCGTACTCCTCCTCCTTTTCCTTCTCCTCCTCCCCTTCTCTTCCTGCTAGCTGTGACAGGACTAGATGTGGGGTAGTGATATGATGGCAGCATGACACAAAACTGGTATCCTCTCCTCCTCCTGCTGGCCGCATAGAGCAGAATGATTTGTGAGAAAGGAACAGGTGTGATTGCATGTGTGGGGGTGTCACAGGTGGACGACGACACACACGCACACTTGCACACACACACACACACACACACACGAGCAGGATGTCCTGCAGTTGTCATGCCCACTGAGATGATCTTGTCAACATGTCTTAGGGATGTCCCGATTTGCTGACGTCAAAAATGACCACAGTGTGTGTCCTTGAAAGCTCTCTTCCTCCTTACTCTTCCCTTTTTACTCATCTACCTACCCGCCTTGCTCTCCCCCTCTCATTTTTCTTCACTTCTTCGTTCCCCCATCACTCTTTCTCCTCTTTTTCTTACTGCAAAAACACTTCCATCTTAACAAGCCATTTACTCTGTTGATTAAAACAAGTGATAAAATCTGCCAATGGGATAAGATAATCCCACTTGTTTCCAATGCTAATCAGCTACTTTCCAGAACTTTTCTTGAATCACGTGTTATTTTCTTGATACTAGTGCGCTGATCTGTCTTATTCCACCTTGTTTCAATTTTCAGTATTTGTATTTGTTCCTGGAAATAAATCCTGAAACAAGTGAAACTACATTTTGAACAATTGAAATTATTATTATTTTGCTTGGAAGAACAAGATTTTGGATTTTGACATTGAAGATTAGCCTAAATGTCTTCTTAAGATGGAGGGTTTTTTTTCTTTCCCCCACTGATCCTCCTGTGGTGCATCCACCTCTCTTCCACTTGTCTTTGCCACCTTCTCCCCACTCTTTTTCCTGTTCTTATGTCCCTATTATCCCTCTCTCTCTCTCTCTCTCTCTCTCTCTCTCTCTCTCTCTCTCTCTCTCTCTTGCTCTCTCTCTCTGTTCCCTCTCTGTATTTATCAATATTGAATCTGTCAGCCTTGTTTTTACCTCTTTCCTGACTCTATCCATCAAGTTTTCCATCTATCTCTATGCTTCAGTTGACTCAGGACAGAAGGATAGAGTCAACCTAAGAGAAGTGTCTTTGCTCTGCAGCACGGTTCACGCACACACACATTCACACACAGACACACACACACGCACACACACACACGCCCACCCCTGCTGCCTGCCGACATGGTACAGGCTGTGCATTGAGACAGCCCCAGCTGAGGCAGTAGCAGTGAGAGTGCAGCTTAGCGAGTCTCCACACACACACATACACACACACGCACGCACACATACACTCACTCACACACACTCACACATATCGCACACTGTTGTGGTGGTTGGTCTGCCGCTGCATGTACCGTTGCAATATCATTTTACGGAGGGGGGATTTTCACATCACGGTGATGGTGGTGATAACCTTGCTGCCATGTAAGTAAAACATTTGTCAGCCTTGGTTTGAAATGTGATCCGCCGTGAAAGAATAGCTTACCTTTGTTTGCAGCTTTCATTAGTTGCTCAGGATTCCACTGGCGTAATTCCACTGCATGCTGTGGAGGCTGTGATGTGTGAATATGCAGCTGTGTATGTGTGTGTGTGGATTTGCGGGTGTGCGGAACATGGATAATATTTGTACACCTGTATCCAGGCAGGCAAGTTGGTTTAAGAGAAGGAGATTTGTTGGGGAGAGAGAGAGAGGAAGAGAGAGCGCGAGAGAGAGAAAGAAAGAGAGAAAGATCAGTAATGAGAAACGTGCTCTTGTTCTGTGGGCTTGTTCCTCCGGCTGCCTTGGGTTTCAGCCCCACTCTCCCTGCCATGCCACGCTAAAAATAATTCTATCGCAGAGTGGAGTCATGTTTGGAGATCTCTTGGTGTGTGTGTGCGCACATTGACATGCTTGCATCTGGGGGTGTGCAGCTTATTGAACTCTCTAGTTTCTTTCTGTAATTTCTCAACATGTTCATGTTTTTTCTTTTTTTCTCTTTTCCTCAAAAGCAGACCCCTCATTCAGGCAAGCCAGTGTGAGGTCTGCAGTGTCTCTTCAGTCTCTTACTGACTGGTTCTGTCAAAGCAGCTGGTTCCGCTGCTGTGACTGATCACATGTGTTTGCGCGCTACTTGTCTTGCTACATTAGCTGACTGACTAACCGATTGGTTTGCATGTTGACTGACTGATGAGCATTTTCAGCCTTCTCCGCTTTACTGTTTGCTGTCTGCTGATCTAGCTAACTTGCCATCTGGTTGACTGTGCAACTGAACCAAAAAAACTTGACTGACTGTTGCTGGTCAATGAACTGGCCATCTGAAGAGCAGGTTGGGCTGGTGAGATACTGATAGCTATTGATGCCATGATATGAGACTAGATATCATCTTGGATTTTGTATATTGTAATATAAAATGGCAAAAGTGCTATCTTTTTCTGGTTTTAAAGGCTGCAATCACATTAAAGGGATGCAGTTTTTTTTTTTTTTTTTTTAACTTAGACTATTCTAAATGTTCTGTAATTTTCCACTACCTGCTTGGTCATGATATCCACATTGCTAATGAGTGTTAATCAAAAATCTCTGGCATGTAAATATCAGATGAAAACACCAATAGTCATCCCTGCAGTATTGTCCCCATATGGTCAAAGGTATGATATTTGATCTACTATATAAATAGTCCATATCGCCCAAACCTACAGGCCAGCTGGTTAGTTGAATGTCTACTTTCTCATCTGATCAACAGATTAACTGACAGGCTAATGTTGTTGGCTGATTGGCTCACTGGGTTAGTCAGTTCACTGACTGATTCAACATGGTGAGCTGTCTTTCCAACAGCCAGGCTTTCCAATCAGTCAGTCCATACAGCTAGGCAGTCAGTCAGTCAGCCAGTCAGCCATGTGCCAGCCACTAAGTCATCAGGCAGTCAGTAAGTCAGCCAGCCTGTCAGAGGAAATTGATTGTGCCTCCGCTGGGGCTGTGATGACTGTGTGACCTCCACCAGCAGCACAGCTCCACTGCACCAAGATGGCCAGACAGCACAGCAGCACAGAGCACACTGGGTGTCAATCCTCCTCCAACTCAACTCTCTCTCTGCCCTTCTCTTGTTTAATCTTTCCCTCTCCCTCTCTTTCCTTCAAACACACACACACACACACACACACACAAACTCATGCATGAAAGTACACATAAATGCAATCACAGACTAGTTAGGGGGACTGGGAGAGAGGGATGGAACAAGAGAAACCCAAAGAAATGACAATGCAAGCTGTCTTGTTATGCTGTTAAAAGAGAATTTAAAATGTCTAAAGCTCTCATTGGCTGGTGTTGTATAAAGCAGCAGCATCCAGTGACACGTGGGACTACTGTCTCATCACTATCTGGCAGGCTGTTGGATGGTATTCACTTCCTTGCGGTCTAAAAGGAATTAAAGTAATGTTGTTGTGCAGTGTTTCCATCTCCACATCAGTCCAGCAGTAAACGTAATGCAGAGAATGTTCACTATGCTTTTGCTTGCACTTTTGAATTACCTTGCTATGCCTTTTCATTTGAAATTCAGGAAATAAAATAAAATCAGATTTTACTTCAGGCACTTTGCATCATCATTTTGGTTTGGTCATGTATGAATCAATATTTAAACAATATTATGGTTAGTCAGCCTGATGAATAAGTCTGGTGTGGTTAATTATGTCTATTCATTATTAAACATTTATATATTTAGTAATATTACCTTAAATATATATTTAATTTTGCTTTATATTAAATGAAGCTTCTCAGCAGTTTAAATATGATATAATAATCATTAAAAAAATAAAAAGTGTGCACACACTTAAATGAATAGGTAAATAAGTAAGATGTCCAAAGAAAAAAATCCACACCTTAATCTGCATTGTCATATTTCACAGTGTAGACAGAACCTGTTAATGGCGCAATGCATTATAAATTGCTGTGTCATCATCACTACTGTGGAGCACAGTGACAACAAAGCAGACGTGACAATTTGTCTTTTTTTCCACAATAAAAATCTTAAATAGAAGATTGTCGGGTCAAGCAGAAATAAGCATTAGATATATTTGTCTTTCTTTGTATTTTGCTGGTAATAAAAAATGACAGAAAGGAAGTGATAATGAAAACACTTAGTTACATAAAAATAGCTGGTGATTTTCAAGATTGTTTGCTGCCAGAAGATGTCTTAGAAGGAGAGGAGAAGAGAGATTAGTATTGGAAGGAGTAAGCAGGAAGGGCTCCCTTGAGTGCTGTGGTCAATTTGAATTCAATTCTTATTCTAATTCAACCCAGTCTTTAAACACAGCAAGATGAGCTGTTTTTTTTTTTTTTTTTTTTTTTTTTTTTAGCATGACCTTTGCTCACTAATGCAGTTCTGCAGAGATATATATGTAGTTTTTTTTCTCCCTGACATCATAGTCGCACTTATCTTTCTTTTTCCTTTTTCATTATTTCTTCTTTCCTCCAAAGAGCAGAAATACACAGAAAAAAAAAAACATTTATAGATTTTCTCCTTTACTGCAAAAGTTACTAAAGCATTTCCTTTGCCTTGGTTGTTTACACTTCTCTCTCTAGGAATCTAAATTGTCTCCCATACAGAACCTAAAGGGTGTTAAATCCAGAGAAAGCTGATACACCAACTTTATAGTCTTTCACCTTTGTTGTCCCTTTGGTATCCTTTAGCATAAAATACAATAAACCGGTCAGGTTGTTTGACATTTGCTTGCTGTGCCCAGCTACTGTTGGAGGCAACAACATGTGATTTGATCAATATGGCATTAAAAAGAAATTTATTTAAAACACAAACCAAAAAATGGTGGTACCAAAAGTTCCCTAATGAGTGACGTTCACAGTTCTCTACCAGAGAAATGCATTTTGGAAGACTGTCTTGTGGGATATGATCTCAAACAGGAGATGATCAAAGGAATGGTTGAAAGATGGGTTGTAAGCAACCATTTGCAGTCACTTGACATTGACAACCACCTGATTTGACTGTAATGTCACATCCCTGGGTCTGGCAATAAGCTACTGTGTTCATTTAATTGATCTTATCCAGGTGAAAAGGCTTCAAGCTCCAGTCACCCAGCCTGTGACAGTCTGACAGCATGGTGTGTGTTTGTGCACATGCAAGTGTGTGTGTGATCGTGAGCGGCAGTGACTAATAGCTTTTATCCTTCTCTACCCCTGCCCTGTCAATCATTCTATTTTTAGTTTGTTGGCTGGTGATTGGTGGGAGATGTTTGATAGAAAGTGTGTTGGTGACTAAGGGCTCGATTCAGACTGTGTGATGCATCTCTCTCAGATTCAGATCCTCTTCCTATTCAGATTTCGACTATTAAATGTGCAAGCTTCACATGTGCATGGATTTATTCAGAACATTGCCGTCTTTGTCCTTACCTTTGGTGCTATGCAAAATCGGAAAAATCCTTTATTGCCCCTTCTGCTTGCTGAAAAACCAACACATTCCCAAGAATTCCACTTGGTAAGGGACAATAACATCTGTAAAATCCCATATAAGTGACCACATCTCCTGTCAACACCAGCTCACATATACTAATTTATCTCTGTGGTTGGTTCTCCTTATAAAGAGGGATGACCATTTATAGCAGCACTCGCATTACACTAATAAGACGAATTATGCCCATCTTCTGTATGCTCATCCCAGGAATTTCAATAAAATGTTAAAACCCAATGTTATATCATAATTTGTCGGTGCTTGTCAAGGATTTTAATATAATTGAATATCGTATTATTTTTCAGTAGAAAATGCATGTGCTTGGGAGGTGAAGTAAAAGGCCAAATATTAGAAAGGTTTGCTTGATCGATAAATGTTTGATAGATAAAAATCCCAGTTTGTGCTAAAACTCAGACAGATGGTGTGACAAAATAGCGGCCTCATTCCTAAGCCTGATGGATGATTCATGTCCTTCCTTTCTTCATGTTCTGTCTAAGGTGGCAGGCTGTTGTTACTGCATCACCTCTCTTTTAATTCTTTTCCCTTTTTTTCTTGCACTTGCTCCCTTTGTCTGTCTCTCCCTCTCTCTCTCTCTGTCCTCCACTTTGCTCATTCTCTCTCTCTCTCTCTCTCTCTCTCTTTCTCTCTCCCTCTCTCTCTCTCTCTCTCTCTCTCTTTTTACTCCCCTTCTAGCACACTTACCCTGCATGTGTTGAATTTAATTAGACCAATAACTCCCACATGATTTCTAGTTGCTCATCTGGAGCAAGGAGGGTACACACCAGTGTTTTTCTTTTTCTTTTTTTCTTCCTCTTTTGTGTCTTCCAATGACCTTGCAGCATTTGCTTGCTACTGAAAATGAAAGTGTCCATGCATGTGCATAGAATGTATGTTTGTATTGGAATTCATGATCACTGTGTTAGATGTACTTGAATGAATACATTAATATAAATGTGAGCATGTGTATAAACAATTAATATGAAGGCAGTGTGAGGTTGACTGCCATTGTGATCTCAGTGTCATTCACCCTGCAAAAATAAAAGAACAAATTCCTACACGGTAGCAAAGAGACATGAAAATATTTTGGTTTATTTTGATTTGAAATTTTAGGTGCAGCTGTTCTCTCTTTCTTGCTTACATATGCATTATGTTTTCAGTATAGAGGGTATATATTATCTTCTTTGCTGTTTAATATTTATTTCCTTCTCATTCTCGCTATTGCACACAAGGTAGAATCACTAATCTACCAACATTAACACCCTGGAGATTTCACTTTTTTCTTTTTTTTTAATGTTTTTTTTTTTTTTTTTTTTTTTTTTTTCAGTTATGATCTGGTGCCCAGTAATTAAGGAACATAAATTCTGTGTTAAACTGTAATGGACATATTCAGCTATACAAGCATCGCAGCATTTGAAAAACAACAGACTGCAGCAGGCACAAAGTCAGGCTCAATGCGTGGTGCTGGACTAAGATGGCTACCAGTGAATCTTTTGTAAGCCCTCTCTTTTGTTCTATTTACAGGCAGGTAGACATGGTACTGCGTGAGCACTGCAGCCGAATATTACACCGTTTCAGTTCATCCTTATCTCCCTGTAGACAGCTGTATTCAAAGCTAGAATAACATCCCTGTGTCTCTTTCTATTCCTAGTCTATCTTTCTAGGTCTTGTGCCTGTTGTCCTATTTTTCAGTGAATCCTGGAACACCAGCATCCGTCCTTCTCACTCCATGCCTGAACCAGCGGTTGTTCTCACAAAACAATGGGACAAAGGCATTACCAGGGCCAGATGTTTTGCTAGCTATTGTTATAGGACAGATGTTTCCCCGGCGCGCCCGGGGGCACCATCAGAGACACACTGACAGATTGTTTACAGATACCCCATTCCCCTCAGATACATGACAACCCCGATTCGGTGTAGGAGCCACAGCGACCCCAAATTTCCCTCTGTAGGAAGCCTCTTGCATTATATGAAGATGCACTGTCAGGCAGAGTGGAAAGCCGTCGTACCAGAGGCAAGCAGTCAAAACAGGAGAAGTTCAAAGAAAGATGAGCAGGCAGGCAAAGTGCTTTAGGTAAATGCATGCAGGAAGGTTGGTGGAAATACATACATGCTTCTAGGCAAGCAAGCAGACAGGCATGGTGGTTGTAGTCATACAGGCAGACATAAAGAGAGAGACAGATCAGTGTGTGAATGAGTTAAAATGCAGATTGTAAGATAGAAAGACAGACAGACAGAATAGCACCAGCAGGTCTCAAGATGAATTTATCAAATTTATAGCAGATTTTGAGATGACTATGTTAATGTTCATTTTTTTCTGTCAGAATGTCATCTGCTGTGTAGATTTGGCCATCACAGCTGATTTTCAAGATCAGACTGCACCTATTAGTGGTATTCATGAGTTCATGCCAGCACTAAAAAAATTCCCATTCACACCCATTCTTTTACTGTAACGTGAGTTATATTGCAGACTTAAACATTACATTACTAGCTGTAAATGCTACTCGTGAAAATGCTAAATCCTAGCCTAGAATAAGTAAGAAAACCTTACAGTCCCTCTTTTTCTAAACAAAAGTTCTGTCAGCATGCAGGTGAAGTTCACTCCGCTAATTGACTGCAATATCTCATTTGGTACATCCTTTTCCAACCTGTGACAACATTGTACTTGTCAACTCAGGGGAAATGGATGCCGACAAGAAGAGGAAAATTTCCTCCAGGGGGGAAAACAAAAGTGTATGCAGCAGTATTTGATTAAGTAGTAAATAAGTACTCCTATATTTATCATTTTACTGTAAACAACAAAAGGCATTTTGTTTGGTTGTTTGTTTGACATCACTGAAACTGAAATGAGAGAAACCTGAATTTCCAACTTGTGCTTCCAATTTGGATGACTTTCAGTTTTTTTTTTTTTTTTTTAATAAGTCAGTGCTTGCTTTTAACAAGTTCTGAACTGAGGTGAATGCAGCTTTAGCACAAATTATGTTGTAGTGTGTGAGGTTTAAGCACTTTAATCTCTTGCCCAATCAAATCAAGACCATCACTGTTATTTCAGCCGTTTAATTTTTAGAATTTGATTGCTGACAAGTCTTAAATTCCTCCTGTTGTGTGTGCTGGGGAATGACTTAAACAGAGACTGGAAAAAGCTATTGAGTGCTGAGAGGAAAAACAGCATTAAGTAGCTCTATTTTCATGTTTGTTTTTCTGTGTTGTCGCAGTTCAGGAGCTTGTGATTTTCGTGAAATTTGGATGTTGGTTTTACAGCTCAGGTAGTGTGTAAATTACGTGTGTTCCCCAAATCTAGCTCAGTTTGAAGCGTGTGTGCCAGAGTGACACAAGCTGAAAAAAAAAAAAAAATCTGTGAATGTTGGTTATTAAGTGTGCAAGTGTTAGGTGTCAGTCAGTCTTTTCACAGTCGATTCATTAGTGTAGTGTGTCCCCAGGCTTAGTGGACTGGCACCTTGAAGCCAAAGAAGCTTTACCATATTTCATGTTCACATGTTAATATAGGCATTCATAGTTTCCTTTAATTTCGCCTGGCAGGTGAGCTTAGAACACGTTCCTATTTGAGATCTTTTGGCTGTGCATGCTTACGCAGTAGGGATTTGTATCATGTTTTTTTTTCTTTTCTTTTCTTTTTGATCCCAAGGTGCTTTATGGACACAGATTAAGCAGCTTGTCATGCTGAAAAGGTACAGCAATGTAAACACTGTGCCTCCACAAAAAAAAAGGTTTACAAGTATAGTAACAGATGAGTAATCAGAGGTTAAGATCCTGGCCCACAGGGAAATGACCGGAGGAAGATGGGGGTCAGACTCCTTTAGTTGTGAAACAGCTGAGTTATTTTTGTTGACACTGGGATTGCAGTTTGTGTAAGTTTTCAGTGTAGACCACCGTCCTGTTTTACCTATGAACTGGAGAACACCTATATGTTTAAGGATATATATACTGCTGCTTTACCATACCACTAATAATGTACATTTTTAAACATTAATATCTATCTATCTATCTATCGATCTATCTATCTATCTATCTATCTGTCTTACTCTGTCTGTCTCTATCTATCTTCAAAAGCACTCATTCAGAGCCACTATGTCAAATATTTCACTCAGAACTTGCAAGTGTGAGTTCACAGTTTCCGCCTCATTACACACAATATTTCAACCCAGCGCTTTGAGCATTAAAACTCAAGGATGAGGATGACTCAATATGTTTTGAAGGACCTTTCTTAGTCAGAAAGCCTCTCAAGCAATAGAAAGCAGCAAACTCAGGACAGTGTCATTGCTGTTGCATGAGCCATGTAACACATGTCAAATGCACCGTGTGTCATGCCATGTGTGGATTAGTCAAATCCCCACGAGCATGTATGTCATACCCTCGTTCGATGCGCTATTCTCTGAGGGTGGTGAGTCTGGTGGTGACAGAGATGAGAAGAGATTCCCTCAGAAGAAGGTTCAACTAGGTTCAAGTGGTGTAAGTTTATGATAGTGTGGTGCAAGCATGGAGCATGGAAGGCAGTTTAATCTGCAAACTAGGAACAAATAAAAATGCAGTCCCTGTCACATTATCCCAGTGTTAATTTTTTGTTCAGTATTTTACTGAGGATCGTGATGATTAGGCCTACATCTTGATAGGAAGTGAACCTCACAAAGATTAGTAGGGTTATGACACCGATCTGTTTTTTGTCTCTTTAGGAATCTTTCTTTTGGAATCTATAAACAAGGAAAAACATGGCCATAGCCACACCATATCTCATCATGCTGTATTCTGAAAGTGAAAGCATCCCATTTAGTTTGCTTTGTGAATGTGCAAAGTCTTAAATATACTGTTAATGTAGTGGAGACCATCTTCAACACACCAAAATAACTTATTACTCATGTCACTTACTTGGCTCAAAATCAGTCCATTTAAAGGAAGGTTCAGTCATAGTCTTCAGAGTGAGATCATGCTATCATTTGTTGTTTTGGCATACGAGAGGAGCTTCTTAAAGATAAACCCAGCATGGTGATGTCATACCAACTACCCAGAATTTAACTCAACTTGCACATTAATGTGTTTCCCAGCTGAACACATGAGGTCATCGAACATGATGTCATCTTTCCTGAAGATTGCATCTCTTCATTTTTTGCCAGGGAGAAAATATAGTCAGTTTAAGTACCAGAGGGTTACTGATGTTTAATTTAATTCCTCTCTTGCTGTATTTATTATTGATGCCATTATGTTACCATCTCTACTTGGCCTTCCTGCTATGAACACAAGTTTGTTTTTTGTTTTTTTTGTTTTTTTTTTAAATAATGAGAATCAGTGATCAAACTGCTTTCTAATTATAAGTAAGGCATTAGAGAGAAATAATAAAATGAAAAGATTTGTTTCTTTTTGTTCAAAAACTCGATAGATTCTCAGTAGCTTCCAGTGAATGGTGAGTGCTCCACTTCTGGCCCTAGTAGCACGTCTATCTCATAATTTGCTGGAGTTCCCCGCCCCTGAGTTCCCATACAATGTGATTGACAGCCTGATGCCATCCTCTGGGGAAATCTGGCCAAGAGTCTAGTTTGATAGGAAAACCCATCAGCAGATAGACAAATTACTCCTCTTTCACAGGATGATATGCCACTGAGGCACAGCCGCATCCTCTTGGGCCAGCAGGGCATCCTCACTATCCTGCACTATTACTGACCTTTATACACTGACCACATTTTGAGACATTTTATAAATGGGCAAACTTGCCAATAATTATGACAGCCAGTATTTTTTCATGCCACATGATTGTACAGTTGGGTATGCTGTGGCTATAAAATACTCATATTGATTTTGACCCAGTTGTTAATGGCCATCCCTATCTCTGCTGCTGGCAGTATTACCCAACTCCACAGCCTCAGAATGCTACTTTTGTTGTATAATGCCATTTGCTCACCACTTAAACCTAGGACAGGACATTCAGGTAAGCTGAGCTCCTTAGAGTAGGATACAGGATGGGTTAAAAGTAAGGCTGATATTTTAGGGATTTATCACAGAATGAAATAGCATTCTCAGGAGTGAAAAGACATGCAGAGAGGTAAAGAGACAGTTAAAGCATAAAAGCACAAACCAAGGCGAGGGGAAAGGCGACATCTGTGCGCCAGTCGCAGTTGGAGTGAGCATAGCAGAGGCTAAGGAGTGAAGGAGGCAGGTGGAAATCGGAGAGGAGAGGGTGAGAGTCGTCTGATGTGGCATACCTTAACATATTCAGGCACTGAGCTTGTCCTCCCAGGAAGAGGGTTCTTCACAGATTCTGGCACTGATAGAGCTTCTCTAACCCGAACGACAGCTTATATCACTCACTGCCATGTCCTCTGTCCCAGCTATCTCAGAGCTATAGCATGTAATCACCAGTTCTCTCCCTCTGCCTCCTCTCACTCTCACTCTGCAGTAACACAGCAACCCTGCAGCAATTCGTGTTGCCTGGCCAACTGCCTTTTTTCAAAAGCCCCTCGCCATCTATAAGCCAACCAAGGCTGTAAGCCTACATATATACATACGGACATGCGTATTTCGGTCTCTCTCCCCTTCTCTGTCTCTTTGCTTTCCCCTCTCCTCAGTTTTTTACACTGATTTGACTAGGGACTGCAGTCATTTTCATGCTACTCCGTTGGTTTTCAAAATACCCTTTTTCCTTCGTCAGACCCTGTCCACTGCATTTGGCTGGCACGACAGCTGCTTTCACCCCAATTAGAGAGTACTGACAGTAGCTGAAAGGAGGCTCTCCATTTGGTTGTTATGTAAGATTTCACCTCAGAGACAATGTCAGTTTAGGTGCATGTGTGTGCGTGTGTGCGCATGCATAGTATACTTGCATATTTGTATACATGTGTATGTGAGACTATGTAGGTTACGTGCATGTGTGAGTACAGCAGCTGCTGTCTAATGTATGTGTGTGTGTGTGTGTGTGTGTGTGTGTGTGTGAATGTGTGTGTGTGTGTGTGTGTGTGTGTGTGTGTATGTTGGGGGGGATTCCCTGAACATTACGCAACTGATTCTGCTGCTCAGCTGATGTTTCATATTTTATCCCCCACATTTTTTTTTATTAGGTTCAGACTAATTAAATGTGATAACTAGGACACTGCGGAAACATAAAGAATAATGGTATAAGATGGACACTTGAAAAATAAAATTAGTTTGTCACTTCTTTAGGAAATTGGAAAGAGTTTAATTTAGAAGCAATGCATCAGCGAGTACATTACAAAATGAGCTGTACAATACTTGAAAAAGATGACATTATCTGGCAAATTGTTTGCTGGCATGAAACAAAAGCTTAATATGAAATTACCTTGAAATAATTCACTATCTGACCTCTGCTTTGAAACAGTAAGCATTAACATGTTTTCCTTCAAGATTAATGTCATGTTTTCAAATAAATGTGCATGCTATGAACAAATTCACAACCAGTGTGAACATTTGTACCTTATTCATCTAACAATCAGCATGTTATAATAACAAAGGTGTACAGAGCAGCTTTAAACCCAATGACGCTTCTTGCACTACTTTTTGTCACAGCTGGGGGGGGCTGCGTATCAGTGCTGGCAGTGGTGCAGTGAGCACAGCTCACAAATCTGCCTTGGTGTGCTCAAGGACATTTTAAAGGCGAGAGAGAAAGAGAGAATGTTCATAGTCTCATTGTTGAAGGACAGCAAACTCTGTGGACCGCTCACTGCTTGCCAGATCAGCCACTTTTCATCAAAGAGAGAGCAGCAATTATTCTCTAACGCTGCTTCATCATTAACATAGAGCAGAACAGGGAGACAGGCAGACAAAGCAGTAGGCAGAGAGAACGAAAGACACAGGCAATGTTCACACAGATAGATAGACTGATAGATAGATAGAACAGTTAATATGGTAGTAACAGTAAATGAATAAAATAAATAAGCCTGTATGTTGTAATAGCTCATATCTCCACAGGGCAAACACAGTTGTATGGCACAGTATGGTGATCAGATGGTCTTAGCATCTGGCCGTGGAGCTCCATGTTTTAATGCGGACTGCATATGGTGCTCAGGTTCATAAAGTCCAATTAAGTGTCCTTGCACATTTTTAAATCAAGCCCTCACTAATTATTGCAGAATCTGCACTTTATCTTGGATGTTTGATCATATATGACTCATTACTCACTGTCAAGCCATGGCAGACACACCAACAGTTATGCAGACAAATTGGCAAGCTGGAAGAGGGTGAGCTGGGAAGGCGGCAAAACATGGACATGTTTTAGGGAGTGTTTAGTTAAGTATATATAGACAGACAACACAAGATAAGCAAGTATAAATATATGGACAGACAAAGGGAGACACTATCGTACTAAGCTCAGTTCAGTGGCGGAGATGAAAATTTTTTTTAGATATAATATTTTTGCAAGATTCTTACAAAATTATGAATAGGGTCTGCATCCCCAAAACTTGAGGAAAAGAAAGTTGCTCACTCTCTGATGATGAAATGATTTAATGGCGAAGAAGAGCCATTTTGACACACTGCCTTCATCAAAGTTTCATCTGTGAATGCATAGCAAATGCTAACAATAGCTCGGCTCAGACTTGCCCTCCTTTTCCAAGGAAGGAAAAAAAAAAGCTTGTGTTTGTGTGTGTGTGAGAGAGAGAGTGTGTGTTTACATTCTAAAAAGGAATATAATTTGCTTTGAAGTTACTCAGCCCAGGCATCGACATCACATGCCACCTCTATCTAACCCTCTCCTACCCCATCCTTTTTTTCTTGCATGCTTTCTCTCTTTCCCTCCATTCTGTAACATTCTCTGCACCCCTTTTCGTCCTCCCTCCATCTTGAAACCAGTCTCGTGTTATCTACTGCCCCCCTCCTCATTTCCCACCGACTCACATCTCCATCCCTCCCACTCCTGTGCATGATTTGTCATCGTTATTTAAGGATAGGCTGCTGCATGCCACCAGAATATAACACTACCACCAGCACCAGCAGTAGTCACTTACATCACTAAAATGATAGTGAATAGCTGGATATCACAGCTTTAGATAACTGGAAGGGAACAGAAAATCTCTGATTGCTCTGTCATAGAGGGATATCAGTATATGGGGCAAGAACACAGAAAAGATGCTACTGCCCCTTATGATGACTTAGTGAAAATGTTGGGTGGCATGCAAGTTCTGTAAAATTTAATGTATATACAAAAGAACCTCTTTTCTGCATGTGTTTTCCCTGTGGACTTTAGCACTTTAAACATAAATGTTTCTAGGTCTATATTTCAACAGCAAGGACAGTAATATCTGTTATAGTGGGAGCCATGCTAAGAAAAGACATTCTGCATCTAATGGGCCTAGAAAATACTCCATGACTACAAAATTTTTCCTTCCCAAGTATTGGTAGCAGATATTTACTTCCTTTTTTGAGCTTGACTTCATTGACTACCATTGCCATTTGTTTTCTCCAGGCAGTATCACTGTGATAAGCCCTTTTCACCCAGCCAAGCCTGACCTTGACAGGCAGTGACCTACATGGTCTACATCACTCAACCTGCCCTAACATGTTCAGGTCATATTGGAATGCAGGTAGAGGTCAGAAAGATTGTCATAGCTATGATGTGCAAGTGTTCACAACAGTTGGAAAGTAAAATAACTGAATAGGAAAGTAAAGTAAGCTTACATTACAGTTCCTCAGTTTATATTAGAAGGCAACACTGATAAACTTTTAATTTGACAAGACCTGCCCATATAAGCCTATAAATGCCGAATAACTTCATCACTTAGAGGGATAATTAATCCATAATGCATATTTTTGTAAGTACTCATTGTGTGCTGCCTTCAGCCTCTGATAAAGAAAGCTTTATTCACAAACATTCAAGGTAAACTTGTATTCTAAATTCTAAATCTCTGATCCAATGGAAATGGGTCACTAAATGTGCTGTTTGGCTTCTGTAGCCACTGGCTTTGCCCTTAATCAAATGGTCGCTGATGTCATTTGTCATCTGTTGGTGGCATTTAATTGTAATGATTGCATTTCTAAGGTAAGTAACGTTAAATTACATGTAGTTGAGAAGTGCAAGTACAAAATTTATTGTTCGTAGTACACAATTGTTAATGTGTAAGCGCAGGATCAAAAAAGTTAAATTAGAAGATAAATACAACATTTCCTAATTATATATTCATATTTGGGCGTATAAAATCACTAGTGTATAAGTGCAGGTACAAAAAAAACTTCCAAGTGAAAAGCTGAGACTCAACAGCAGATAACAGCAGTAGTTTAGCCTAGTGTAAGATGTTGAAGAATTCATAAATGCAAAAAGAGCATTTTGGATGTAGCCTTATTTTTTTCACTGCGTATTGAAGACTGTTTCAGAAAAACAGCGTTGTCTTAGTTTTTCAAACCATTTAAGATTTACCCATTGAATGCTCTTGTAGCTGATCGGGAGCCTGCAGCACATTGATATCACAATGAATACTGAAGCAGCTGGTGAAATGATGGTCTCTGCGTCTGAGGATGACGCCACAATGACAAATAGGCCTGCTGATCTAGCTATTTTCCTTGCATTGTGATGTGAGTGTGTGTGTGCGTGTTTTAATTTGATTTTTTTTTTAATTATCTCACACTCCTGACTCAGTATTTTTTTTTTAGAGGATCTCACATTACATATTACAGAGTAGGCAATAGATCAACAGTGCACTTTTTTCTCTCTTTTAAATAATGGTGATCAATACCGGTTTCAGGCGTCTGGGTGTTTAATTAAGCATTTATTTAATTTTGTGTGCTGTGATCATCAGCATTATTTGTTCACAGGTGTGCTGACAATCTCTGAAATAAGCAGCATTGTTATTCCATGCCACCTCACCAACACAACAATAGCCACAGGCATCTAGGTCGGTGGTTTTCAAACCAGGACTCCAGGCCCTGCTGGTTTTCACTCTACTCATTTAATCAGGAGCTGATTTACACCTGGGATGGCAGGTGAATGCAGTTAACTGCAATTAATTACCTGGCAGGATAGAAAGCCAGCAGGACTCTGGATTCCAGTGACCATGAAGGGAAACCACTGATACAGACCATCAAAAACTGCACTGAGGTCAGGGAAAAATAACCATTTGACTTTGTCTGCCCTTTGTCCTGTGATAAAAGATTTTCACACACTAAATGAATGTGTGGTTTGATGAAGATGCAGATCTGGCTGAAAGGATAGACTGTCAGATGGGTAAATAAAAAATGGTTCATAGATGATCAGATTATAGTGTTCATAGATGTTCAGATTATGTAACCTGAATAGAGGGATAGGTAGTATTATGCTAGCTGAGTTAATATATGATATGATTAACAATAAGATACTATATCATACTACTGAGTAGAAATCAATGCAGGTTATTAACAGATGTTCAGAGAAATGTTGAGTAAAAATCAAAATCACACGTGTGCATGCAACAGATGTGGTTTATTCTTTGTTTTCACTCAGAATATTTGTCTTCAGTATTTTGGAAATTCCTTACTCATTTTTGTATTGATATTTGTATTTGCCTATCTTTTTGTATTTTTAACCTGTAGGTATATTTGTATTTTTTGTTTTTTTAAATTTGTAAGACTCTTATCTTTCTGTGATAGACAAGCCCTGCGGTTCACTTCAATTCTGTACGGGTTAAGGGCAATTAAAACATTTATATCCACTGGCAAAATGAGTTTGCATTTCCCTGTTGGTGTAGAGTTCACGTTTGCTGAACACTGACCATAAGTCCTGTCCCAAGAGCATTCTCATACTCATTCTCATTCTGAAGTTTTGAAAATGCAGTGTGTTCACACTGTAAAAGGATGAAAAGTATACTTAAGAATGTCAATGCACTTACTCAGTTGGATTAGTATTTTGAGTAACTATGTTACGGTCCCAGAATGCAGCACATAGAGGAAAGGGAGGAGCTACTCACAGCTTGAAAATGTAAAGTAACAGATAAGCTGTCGTCGAAAGGAGCGTCTCTGCAGTCTCAGTGTACAAGAAGTTCATGAAAACTAATAATCTAAGATATCTGTTAATTAGTATTTGTTAGTTGTTTTTCAAATTTGAAATTGAGTGGTGGTGTACGACATCTAGACATAGACAGATAACACTGTCAGTGGACAATTGCCAGAATTGTATACTATGAATATTAGTATACAGTATATGGTTAAATATTAGTATGTAGAAGGCCTATGCTTTTGGGACACAACTAGTCTCAACCATTAGTAAAGACATGGGTGTTGCTGACTCCACTTGGCTGTAGTTTTTGAACATTAAGCTAGCATTAGCATTATTCATTATGGAGAAAAGCTAATCTTACATAACACAATATATAACTCCTCCTACCCAGTATAACCCTTCACTCTCTCCTCTCCACCAATAAAGGAAGTCCCAATCCTTCACTGATTTTCAAAGAACATTTTGCTGTGGTAAAAGCAGTGTCACATCCTGGACTTGCTCAACAGTCGGCACGCCAGGATACAAATTTCACCTCAGTAGTCGTCAAATGTTTTTGTGCAGTTTTCTCATGTGTGACCACATCATTAGGCAGGACTTGCTCGAGATGTTTTGATTGGCTACCTGGACATTGATTTTTCATCAGTAATCGTAATTCCAGATATATGACCCCTCTGTCAATGTTTGTGCACCATGGGACTGAATGCCACCTGTCACTTACATATATCAAGGTATGGAGGTGTGCATATCATATCACTGTAAATGTTTGTGTAAGGAGTTCTTAAATATTTTCACCTAAACCTTTACTCTCAAAGAATGGAGACCTATCAGAAAGTGCTGTGAAATGCGTTAGTGACAGTGATTTCCCCATGGCCATGCAATTTGCTGCAACCTGCATCACTGCTCTTTCCCCTGTATCAGATAATTGTATAATTTAACTAAATTAAAGGGATGCCTAGTCATCAAATAGTAAGCCAGAACATTAGCTTTTTGTCCCTGCTTAAAATGATGTGCAGCATCAGATACTGTATTGTGAAGTTACAAAGTGTCTGAGTAGATTTGTCATTAATAATAATTTAAAAAAAAAAAAGGGTTTAACCAAATATTTTTATGTTATTACAGTGTCCAAAGAAGTTGCAGGAAGTTAATTTTGCATCTTAAAGTCAAACTCTGGACTAAAGAACTATTGCAAATCAAACTTCAGATGTCTCAAAACAATTGCAAAATGAGTGTTTCTCTTCCAGGTGGCTCCAGCTGGTGTAGTATTATTAAGAGAATTACCTGTGTAATGCAGTTTCTCTCCTCAGCCAGCCACTTGATTAAGCATTCAGACACAAACCACACACACACGCACGCACGCACGCACGCACGCACGCACACACACACACACACACACACACACACACACACACACACACACACACACACACACACCATTCCCTGGGAGAGCATTTATTTGCTTTCATTTGACTGTTTTGGAGGGTCTGGCTGGCACAGATGTCTGCCTTGGCATACAGATAGTAGTGGCAACATTGACCAGACCTGATTGGCAGGAGGAGGAGAGGAAAAATGTGTGGAGGGAAAAAAAATGCAATAGAAGAACATTCAAGGAGAGATGCTTCTGTCCAGTCCTGTCCTCTGCTGTCTTTTTTGTGTATAAACTGGAGAAAAAAGCCAGTATAAAAAATGAATTAATGTGCTTTAATCAGCAGTCGTAAGAGCACATTTAAACTTTACATAGAGTGTATTACAACATTAGCTGTGGTCCTTGGGGCTACAGTATATATTTTGGGCCTTTGGCGTCATTTGGGTTTTTGTTCTTCGGGCATTTTTCATGTATGCACAGGTTTATCCCACCAATACAAAGATATTAGCTGACAGAAAAAATACTTTTTGATTTTGCTGTGTTTGTGCAATGGGCCTGATTTCTTTTTGAATGATTGAGATGGCCCAGTGTGCTGTCAGTGACATTGATTTGATTGGATTGGCTTTGATTTGATTCGAAACGATTTGATTCAAATCGATTTGATTTGATTTGTCTCACTACACCCAGATATACTACAGCATCATCCTCAGGTGCCATACACTGTGCTTATTTTTCTTGCTGTACTGTTGCTGCAGTTTTGCTCCTTCAGGGCCTCCAGGAGGAATTCTTTGCAGAGTTAAAACTGCAAGACAATAATGCACTATAGATGCAGAATTAGGGTTGGGAGGGTAACAGGTTACAACAGAGTCACCCCACTATGGATGTTTAGTATTGATTCGCTGTTTTCAGCATAATATAATACATTGCCTGCACCGTGCAGCCTGTTTTGCACCTGGGGGTTTTGCCAGCAAGTCAGTCAGAAGGAGGGTTCTACTTTGGATAATAACATTAATGACGGGCCTTATTTATACTCCACTCAGAGTGTGACATGCATGTCATTGATGAAAATGGACGCACACATAAAAATCATTGATTACAGATCAGTTGATCTGCATGATGTACAGGGTGAGTTAGTGCAGCCTGAGGGCTGAGAAGATTCACTGAAATTGTGATTTTTTTTTTTTTAAACACAAAGATTGTGATGTGTAAATCGTTTGAAATAGGGAGGTGTGTCAATATCCTATTGATATAATTAAATAAGACGAGATATACGGGATTTTGGATATAATAATATGATATGACAAAAGTGTTTTCTTTCCTGATTTTAAAGGCCACATTACAGTAAATTTATGCAATTTTCTGAACTTATAAGACTGTTGTAGCTGTTCTGTTATTCACCTCTTCCTGAATGGTCATTATTAATTACTGTTTATCACAAATCTCTTGTATGTAAATGTCTTGAGAAACCACCAGTAGTCATTAATACAGTATTGTTAGAATATTGACATGGAGGTATTTAGTCAACAATATGGTGATGTTTTTTTGTCCATATTGCCTAGCCCTAGTTCAAAATAGATGTTAGTCATCGTGAAATATCTTTATCTGCTATAGTTTTCAAACCAAATGCTGCTCTGAGTGAGCTGAATGTAATGCTAAGGAGTGAGAGACATAGAGTGAGAACATTAGTGCGAGGCATTGCAGGACAATAAACAGAAGTGGTTCACAGTAGAGAGAGTGACAACATATGAGTGGTCAGTGAGAACGGGAGAGAGAGTGGAAGTAGAGCGCAGCAGCGACTCCATAGCTCGGCCCATCCTCCCCGTGACAGTGCAGCGTTACGTGCTGCCTCTCCACTCTGTCGTCAGAGCAGCCCCAGCCTCCTGCCCGCGCACAGCCCCTCTCTCCGCTCTGCACCAGAAAGGAGCATCCTCTGCTTTCCACCCTCCCTCCCTTTCACAGTTCTCTCTCTTTCTCTCTCTGTCTCTCTCTCTCTCTCTCTCTCACTCCCTCTCTCTCTCTCTCCCTCTTGCTCTGTCAGTCGGCGTGCCCTTAGAATGAGGCTAGCAGCAGCAGCAGTAGATACAGACAGAGCCACAGTTACCGCAGCAGCCAGGAGAAGCTGTCCTTCAGCAGCACACAGTCTACCGCTGCATTCTCCTCTGCCCTGAGAACGTGCTGCTCATTCTTGTCCTCTCTCTCTCTCTCTCTCTCTCTCTCTCTCTCTCTCTCTCTCTCTGTTTTCTCTCTGTCCCTTTCTCCCTCATCCTCTGTCCTCTTTTGGATTCATCTCCATCTTTCTCTCTCTCTTTCTCTCTCTCTCTCTCTCTCTCTCTCTCTCTTCTGTAGCAGTGATGGGGAAGACCACCATGTAGAAAGAGAGAGGCAGCGGTGGCAACAGCAGAATAGCAGGAATGGGAAGCCACACATGGAGCGGGTCTGGACCGCAGCCGTGGTGAGCCTGAGACCAACAGGACTTGGAAACTCCATTATTGCCCTTCTCAGGAGCTGACCACTGGGGCTGTCCAGCACTCTTCTGGATGCTCTCGTCTTGTATCTCATCTTCTCCTCTTCTCTTTCGTCTCTTCTCCTTCTCTTCCTGTTCCTCTATTTCTTCTTTTTGAGTTTTTCTTCTTTTTCTTTTGTTTTTTCTCATTTTTCTTTTCTTTTTTTTTGGCCAGCGAATGTCTTCAAGTCTTTCCTAAACCGGAGCAGGTGCTTGTCAGTTCATCTTCACTTGGAATTTTTTTCCCTTTCAGTCTTTACGATCTGTCTACTTCTCCTACCAGCGGTGTCCCCCACCCACCACCCCTTGATTCCTGTTTTGGAATTTTTTTCTTTGTCTTTTTTCCATTTTTTTTTTTTTTTTTGGATGAGCGAGAGCTCATCTCACTGTTGTGCAAGCTTTTTTTTTATTGATCTCTTAGCAATAACAAACTCTAAATCTAACTGACTTGACTAGCTGACATCATGGGGGACATGTCCAACAGCGATTTTTATGCCAAGAACCAAAGAAACGAGGGCAACCATGCGGCCGTCTTTGGCTGCTCGCTCATGGAGCTGCGCTCGTTGATGGAGCTGCGTGGCACAGAGGCGGTGGTCAAGATCCAGGAGGACTACGGGGACTTAGAGGGACTGTGCACACGGCTGAAAACCTCACCCACGGAAGGTGAGTCCCTTTGCTTGCCCGTGTGTGCATGCCTGTGTGTTTCATATGCAACATATGATTGTGTGGTCTGTCGTCTTAGAAATTGCAGCAATTGGAAAACTAATGGATATTTTACTTTGATTGGATTTATTGTAAGACTTTACATGGATTTGCAACATCAGTATGATATGAATTGATTCATAGCAGTATGCACACACACACACACACCCATACACTCTGCACCAGCTGAAGACCTGCGTAAGCACAGCATCAGAACAGCAGACAGAGGAGGGAGTCCCGTTTGAAGGGGTAGATGAAAATTCTTCTCTCAGCCAGCTAGTGTTAGACCTGATTAGTATGCATAGAAATCTCTCCGGACAGTTTACCCCCCCCACCCCCACCCCCATACTCCTTCCACCTCCACCCCCCATACTCCTTCCACCTTCCCTGTTTCCCTCCTATCCTGCCAGCCAATCAGCCGTAGTGTTATTAGAGAGCAGGTCTCTGGGGCAGCAATGTAGAGGTTAGGCCACGTGGGCTAGTCTGCTAATATGGACTAGGCCACAGAGGGGAATGAGGAGATTGAGAAACCAACAAACCTAATGGCACACTGATTTCTTATTTATTTTCTGCTTAGCAACAGGAAAATATCTTTTTTGCAGCACAAACCCCAAATGTCTACTTTTCTACATTATTATGCTTTTTATTCTAATGCCTGGAACAAATATTCTGCATTTCATGTGTGACATAGCATTGTCATTGACATAGCATAGAGTACATGTGCTGTCCATTCACACGGCAAGCTTTACCTGCTGCTACTAACCCCACTATTTCAGCATAAAGCAAGTACATTTTCTTAAGTTGAGTACACAGACAAGTCAGTACACTGAGGTAAGAGAGGATGCACTACCAGAACTTGTCCACTTGAGCAGCTGAGGCAGCAGCATCTCAGGCCTTTTCCTTCTTATCCGTATAAAATGGATTTTGAGGGTCATAGAGCTCAAGATACTGTTCTTTTTTGAGGATCATTTTTGTGTTATCCATCCTTGTACTTCATTGGAGCTCTGGCCAATGCTGTCAGTTCTTGACATCAAAGTTGTTTCCAACTGCCATTTTACCAAAATAAAATGTGTTGAATAGATAGCAGCTACAATGATTCTGAACTGACACATGGTTTATTTGATTATTTGATCCAAAATAAAATGATAAAGCAAAATAGATGGATTAAATTATGATGGCTTGACATATAATAATATGAGACAAATGTGACAGTTTTTATGGTGTATGATACTTCTATTTTGGTAAATCGGAATTGGGAACACTTTGTTACTGTAGGATATAGATCTACTAGATGCCTGCAGTACCCCTCAAAGTGGATAAATGTCAAATTCTGGTGAGTATTTGATTGGAAAACTTGCAGGGAAGGAGACAACAATACAGTACACATGGATTACCAAATTTCTTCCAGCTAGTCTCGTGAAGTACAATATGAAGATTCTAATTAAGATATTCACAATAACAAAATGCAGCAATTATTTAAATATACCCTCCATGTGTGAGAAGTACTTACTTCACAGTCGTTTTGTCAAAAAGTCTATTTTTCGCTGTGCTTTCTGCCTGCAGCAAGCTGAAAAAATAGGCTCTTCTTCTAAACTCTAGTTGCAGAGCTGCTGCAGCAACATGTTCAGGACACAGTGCTGCGCTGCTCCCACAGTCTGATTTGTTTCTATGGCCATCAAAATGAAAAGCAAGATGTTCAGTGTCACACACAAAATGCACTCACAGTATATGTGTCCCAGGCCTAAGGGATGCAGGGCAGTTGAGACATTAGCAATATTATTTTTCTTTGCAGAATGTGGAGAAGATATTAAAAAAGAGAGGAACATATTGCATAACAGCATGTGGTAGTGCCAGTTCACTCAACCACAGCGGAATTCTTCTCATGTGCATTTCATCACACACACCCTATCTTTTCCACAATATCATCTTTAGGCTAAAAATATTGAAATACCCTATTCTTCATTGTACAAGCCAGTCGTATTATAATCTATATTTCATTACTGTTGGACTTTCTGAATAACTGCATTTGGGTATGAAGAAACAGCAAAACAGCAGTATAGAGAGCATACAAAAAATGGGTCTTCTAATAATGGCTTCATCTGTGTATTGAATATTTATAACTGTTGAAATCATTCACCTGTCCTGACACTAGGATCACTGATCAGTATTCATGTAGGCACCTGTGTGACATCAGAGGTATCCTGTAACCTTATAGGCCGACAGGTACAGAAGATTGTGTTTCCTGGCCATTTCATCCAATAGCACCACTTCTAGGTCACTTGGTAGTAATGCCTACAGCAAGAAAATATAAGAATGGAAAATATATGAATATATGAATATATGTATATATATATATATATATATATACAGGCCAAAAGTTTGGACACACCTTCTCATTCAGTGCGCTTTCTTTATTTTCATGACTATTTACATTGTAGATTCTCACTGAAGGCATCAAAACTATGAATGAACACGTGGAGTTATGTACTTAACAAAAAAAGGTGAAATAACTGAAAACATGTTTTCTATTCTAGTTTCTTCAAAATAGCCACCCTTTGCTCTGATTACTGCTTTGCACACTCTTGGCATTCTCTCGATGAGCTTCAAGAGGTAGTCACCTGAAATGGTTTTCACTTCACAGGTGTGCCTTATCAGGGTTAATTAGTGGAATTTCTTGCTTTATCAATGGAGTTGGGACCATCAGTTGTGTTGTGCAGAAGTCAGGTTACTACACAGCCGACAGCCCTATTGGACAACTGTTAAAATTCATATTATGGCAAGAACCAATCAGCTAACTAAAGAAAAACGAGCGGCCGTCATTACTTTAAGAAATGAAGGTCAGTCAGTCCGGAAAATTGCAAAAACTTTAAATGTGTCCCCAAGTGGAGTCGCAAAAACCATCAAGCGCTACAACGAAACTGGCACACATGAGGACCGACCCAGGAAAGGAAGACCAAGAGTCACCTCTGCTTCTGAGGACAAGTTCATCCGAGTCACCAGCCTCACAAATCGCAAGTTAACCGCAGCTCAGATCAGAGACCAGATAAATGCCACACAGAGTTCTAGCAGCAGACCCATCTCTAGAACAACTTTTAAGAGGAGACCGCGTGAATCAGGCCTTCATGGTCAAATAGCTGCTAGGAAACCACTGCTAAGGAGAGGCAACAAGCAGAAGAGATTTGTTTGGGACAAGAAACACAAGGAATGGACATTAGACCAGTGGAAATCTGTGCTTTGGTCTGATGAGTCCAAATTTGAGATCTTTGGTTCCAACCGCCGTGTCTTTGTGAGACGCAGAAAAGGTGAATGGATTGATTCGGATGGATTCCACATGCCTGGTTCCCACTGTGAAGCATGGAGGAGGAGGTGTGATGGTGTGGGGGTGTTTTGCTGGTGACACTGTTGGGGATTTATTCAAAATTGAAGGCACACTGAACCAGCATGGCTACCACAGCATCCTGCAACGACATGCCATCCCATCCGGTTTGCGTTTAGTTGGACCATCATTTATTTTTCAACAGGACAATGACCCCAAACACACCTCCAGGCTGTCTAAGGGCTATTTGACCAAGAAGGAGAGTGATGGAGTGCTGCGGCAGATGACCTGGCCTCCACAGTCACCGGACCTGAACCCAATCGAGATGGTTTGGGGTGAGCTGGACTGCAGAGTGAAGGTAAAGGGGCCAACAAGTGCTAAATACCTCTGGGAACTCCTTCAAGACTGTTGGAAAACCATTTCAGGTGACTACCTCTTGAAGCTCATCGAGAGAATGCCAAGAGTGTGCAAAGCAGTAATCAGAGCAAAGGGTGGCTATTTTGGAGAAACTAGAATAGAAAACATGTTTTCAGTTATTTCACCTTTTTTTGTTAAGTACATAACTCCACGTGTTCATATTGGGGATATATATATATATATATATATATATATATATATTCAATAAACAATGATTATCAGTCACAGCACCTAATAAAAATAGAATATAATTGAAGACTGAGTGGATATAGTGCTGACAGGCCATCATCATATCTACAACATCCGAATAAAACTGTAAATGCTCACCATATTGCAATTACACTGAAATGAAACTAAACTGCAGTTGCAAATATTCTTGTAATCAACATGCAATAATAATTTCATTTCCTCATTCGTTGGTGCATCCTGATTAGATACTTGAATCATTTTTTATTTGTGTACAAAATACTAACCCAGTAACCCAAAGCATTACAATAACACTAAAATGAAGCTGAATTTTGCATAGAAATGGGAGCACCATAATTTTCATGAAATGATTTGTTTTATTTTTTATGATTAGTCTGTATGCACCACTAAACGATGCTGCGATGAAATGACAAACTGAATGCAGCCCATGAGCTTAAAACGTTTCATCCTACAGAAGCAATATATAGCATAACAATTCCATTGAGTCCTAATTATACCATACACCTCACTCAGAACATTTATAAGGCTCATAAAACAATGTATAGTTCCATCAATCCAAAGACTAGGCTTTCACACTAACAATATACAGGTTCTTAGTATAAAAAAGTAGCTTTTCAATTTTCATACTTTCTGTCCATAAGGATTTTGGATAAATAATCTGTTATATCATTACAGGCACTGTTGCGAATGAGTGATATACATTTATTAGGAGTATGTTTGTACTGCCTAAATTCTACTGCTAACAAGAAAGTTGTCAGCTTCCCTCACCCTGCTAATCAATATTCATGCTTATAATTCATTATTATTATCCCTCATTGGGAGGTAAGTGGAAACTGAGTAATGCTATCTGGTGCTATTTGCATTAGTGTTCCCAGGTGTATCTATGTTCATGCTGTGTGGAGCCCCCTGTGTGCTGTGTGGTTGCTCCACAGAACATATGTTACCTCAGAAATATGATCGTGGTAATTATCCTTGCAGATATGCTGTATGGCCTGCTGTCATCATGTATGATGTGTGTAATGTGTGTGTTACCCAGAGGCGGGGCTGTGATAGTGTAAGGCCTTCAGCATGGTTGACCTATTAGCCTCATATAGCCTACCAGCACTTTAACATGATGCTAACACTACATGAGTGACTATAGCCCTCAGAACTTAATGTCAGCATAGTTACATGGTGCCCCTGTGAATATAGAAATGTATCTAATGAGGAAGTCTCACCCTGTATGGCATGCCTTAAGACAAACCAGAGTGTCACTTCTGTGCTGGTGCTTTGTCCCTTAGAGGACTCACTTAGGGGTCCGGCAGACAGATACTTGAGTGACATTTTTTGTATGTGGAATTTTATTAATCTTTTCATGATTATTTATCTTCTCGTGGCATCTAATAAAGAATCAAAATATGCTCACATCAGCAAGACAGAGTAGATGGGGCACAGATGAAAGATTCGATTCTTTTACAGTAACTATCACTGCATAACCAATAGAATGAATTAAGAGAAGTAATCAAGAAATATAAAATCCATATCTTGCAGAAGTAAATACTGCTGTTGTGGGTGAAACCCTTCCATTCCAAAACTGTTTAGCAGCTAAGAAAAAAAACAGCCTTGTTTTTAATTTGAAAACAATGCATTTTTTAGTTATGCAATTGGTTTTGATAGTTTTCATAATATCAAGAGAATTTTCTCCCACAGATGAGTAAGTAATCCTTAAGCGAAACTTAAAGGATGAAAGTCACCAAAATTGGAGTTACAGTACAAGGTTTTCACCCAACAGCAATGTATGCAGTAGCATAGGACGGAATGAGGATTATGATGTTTTTGTATATATATGATGATCATCTTGCTCTAGGATAGTGACAATTGCAAAGACTGCAATAATTTTTGCAGTCAGGATAAACTGGTATATCCAGTTTTACAATGTTGATGATTTTCCTGTCACACCCTCCTCCATCTTGCTTTCTCAGTAGCTTTGCTCCTGCTGTACCAGCACCCAGGATGTAGTTACCTATGTGTTGCCTTGTAGGTGACACCCGGGTGAAGAGGGTAGCGTTACTCTGTGCCAGCCAGCGAGTGAATAGCATGAGTCATTCTGTAGCCACATGAGATGTTGGACTACAGTGGTAAGAGAAGGTGGCAGGAAGCTGCTCAGGGTATGACCCGCTTCTCATGGGATAGGAGACAGGAGGGTGGATGGGTGCTGATGGTGCCACCCTGCTCTCTAGGGAGAGTAGGAAGCTCATCGGGACCTAGATGAGTCCTCAAGGGTAGGGAGCAAGGGATGGTGAGAGAATGCTTGAAGGATAGTTGGTCCCTGAGGGTGGGGATCAAGGAGGGGTGAGAGGGCAAGTAGGGCATTGATTGTCTTTAATGTGGTGAGAAAGCAAGGGCAGGATGGTGCTCTCTGGATTGCCAGGCCATGCGAGAAAAAGGAGGCAAAGAATATCACATGGTACATTGGTAGGATACTTCATATGCAAAGAGTCTGGACGCCTGCTACTGGGAGAGCATTTTCAGGCAACATGCATGGATTTGAGTACAGAGTGGGACAGTAATGTGAGATAGATTTTTTTCCCTCTAATTTAATGCTGTTTGGAATTGATTTGATTTTATGACCCAGAGGGGAGTATTAGGGAGTATCAATCATTTGTGAAGATTTATAGACATATTTGTTTATTTATTTTTATTTATTTTTTTTTTGCATGGAACAGTTTAGTCAATTTATAGGAGTGGTCCAGTGACAATCAGTAAGAGACATATTTAGTACCTATTTGGTATTTGGCACATATAGTTTACTCCAATCAATTACGATCAATTTCAAAGCATGACATCTGCTCTTATCCCCAGAGGATCAGCCCTGCTATTGTGACGGTCACCTTTTTAATGTTTTACTCTTCATTTTCTGTGGAGCTGTACATTAGTGTGACATCACACACTCTAGGGTGCTATCTCATGCATCTGGCTATGGGAAATGGTAATAATGGAAATAAATAGTACAAACGGAACATTCAGTAGGGTAGAAGAATGATTTATTCTAACATTGAAATTCAGCAATATTTCGCTTTTAATAACTCATACTGAGCTATTGCACATTTCCATCCATCCCCCATCCCTCAATCTTCTTCATCTCCTTTCCACATCCCAGTTGCCCTGATTGTAGCCCCTCCTCTTCCTCCATCAGCTACAAATCTCCCTGAACATTGTCTGTCGCCGGCCTCCACCCCCTCTCATCTCCAACTCATTCCTCTACCCCCGCATCTATCCTTTTTTATCATCTACTGCAACCCACTGTGGATGTATTTTCACTTCCTCCTTCCCCCAAATGGTATAAAATTCCTCCTCCTTTCATCCAGCCATCCCTGTGTCCTGATCCCAGCTGCCTCAGCTTTGCCTCTGTGATCTATCCACGCCCTCTGTCTCGCTTCCTCTCATCCTAGCCTCTCCCTGTCACCTACAGAGCTCCTGCTAATCAACCCTGCCAACCTTCCTTTGTCACCTTTGTTTTCTCCCTCCTCCCACCTCTTTCTCTCTGTCTCTGTCACATCCTGTTTCCTCCTTCCACCTTTCCTCTCTTTTCTCTTGCTCCATCTCTACCTTCTTCTCTCCCCTCCCTCCCATCCTACCTTATACCTCTCTCCCATCCCTCGTTTCTCTCCTCTGCTCCCATTTCTATTTCCGTGTGCTGGTCGTCGGTGTCCCAGAGGGCCAGTGTACAGCCTAGCCTAAATAGACCTGCTCTACATCCATAACCTTCATTGTCTGTCTTCTACTCTCACTTCTCTGCTAAGTTAGTAACAAGGTAAAAAACCTGTGAAAGTAGCACAGCATTTTCACAACTTGGGATATTTAAGTCCTGTTTTAGCACATAAAACTAATGGAGCATTTTATGAGCAATATTTCAAAGGTTGGTTCTTGATTGGTAATTAATTTTCTTTGTGTTAAAGTAAAGACAGCGCTTAGTGATGTCTTAAGTAATTACTAAGATAATAATCCAATTATTTTGGTCGCTGGTTGAGCTGTTTCACTTTTAATAACACAGAGCACAGTGCTTCTCCACAAGTGAAGACAGAGGCTTGCAAAAATGCAGGTGATGGTCAGTTGATCAAGGGCAGTTTCACCTTTAGCCATCTGTCTTTAAAGCAGCCCCCTGAGGGACATACAGTAACCTCATATGGCCTTTTTATGGCGGTGAGGAAATTGGGTGATGGTGACTAGATGATCCATGATACACAGTGCATGCATTTCTCATGGGAGGAGGTTGTTGGTGGTTGTTATGTAAGCAGTGAAGACACTGAGATAGGCTGCAAAACCATGTTTATCAAAACTTAATTCAAAATGATGCACATAAATTTATTGATCTGTAAGCGGTGATCTATATATGTGCATACATTTTCTCCAGTGATATTGCCTTGTTGTTAAGGACATAGATGTTGTGTGTGTATATGTGGTTGTGTTGTTGGGGTTTGTGGTTTGGATGAAAGTGGGGGGCAGAAGAAGATGTAGGCATGGAGCATAAGAAAAAAATCAAGAGGAGGAGAGGGAGAATGGAGTGAGGGAAAGAAGGGAAGGTGGAGGAAATGGCATGTGAAGCAATTGGGAGAACAGGGAGAAGATGTTGAGATTTTTCTGTCCTCATTTTTGCTCCATATTACACACTGTATCCAGATGCCAGGTTCTTTCTCCATATCCAGCAAGCAATGCAAGAGGTAGATCTACAATCCTTTGTCCCATTCCTTACAGACCTTCTCTCTCCTTCTATCGTTGCAACTTCCTCTAGTACCATATATATACTGTGTTTCATATGTGTGAGCAGTATTGTGGTTGTGCTTTTGCTGTGTATTGTGTCATTTCACTTGTGGTATTTCAGTAATGTAGATGTTTCTCTCTGTGTTATCAATAAAGTCAAACTATCAACTTCAACTGCATATTCCACTCTGTTATGTTCTTCTCTTAATCTACACCCATTTCTGTCATTTCCTCTTCTGTAACTTCCATACATATGTCTTGAACCTCTTTTTTCTCCATTTCTTTCTCTCCCCTTCTCCCATCTTCTCCACTGCACAATTCAACTGTAACAATCCTTATGCTTTTCCACTTCCGCTCCTTACTTTCTGTTCTTTCTTCCTTCGTCCCACATCTTCTCCTTTCCGTCCATTAATTTTCTATAACCACTTATTCCCACTCATGGATGCTGTGGGACTGGAGCCTATCCCAGCATGCACTGAGTTCTTCTTCTCCTTTGCTCCTTTCTCCCTCTTTCTCTTTCTTCTCCCTTTCCTCTTCCTAATCCTTCTCTTCTACCCCTCCCTTGTAATAAAATTAAGTCCTTAGTTCAGTCTGTAAGCCCTTTTTCTGTGTTTCTGTTTGTCCTTCTCTACTCCCTTTTCAGCCCCTCCTTTCCATCTCCTCCTCCTCTCCTCTATCCCTCTTGTCTGTTTGTCCCTCATCCCACCTCTCCTCCTTGCTCCCTCTCTTTTCCTCCTCCACCCCTCCTTTATCCATCCCTGATGATCATACTAATCGCGTCCTCCGGTCGCAGCACTGTGAGCACATTCCCCTCTGACACAGTCTATTTAATCTCGGTCCCACAAGGGATCTCTCACATGGAGCCACCGTCTCTTTAATAAGGACAATTTCTCCAGCTCCACAACTCCACTCCTCTACTCCTCTCCTCTCCTTTCCTCTCTTCTTCCCTTCACTGACAGTTTTGTAAAAAAGGGATTGAAGAGGTAGAAAGAGAGGGAATGGGAGGGAGGTTATAAAAGAGAGGCAGAGAGGGGAGAGCAATGGCTCTCTGAGGACAGATTATAAATGATGCACAGCCATTTTGCTCTGCAAGGGAGGAGACTGCATCATGGGCAGACACACATATACACAGACTTATTCACACACACACACACACACACACACACACACACACACACACACACACCAGTACACACACAGGTGTTCTTGTACAGTACAGTAGCAATGACCTTGAGGCCGACTGAATTAGTATTATGACACAGATTGCAGTTAGTCAGTCAGTCAGCAGTGGTGCTCTGTATGCATTTCAAGAAGATGTGCTGCAGGTTAGGAATATGTGATGGAGTTTATAAGGAGCAGTTTCTCAAACCCAAATCAGCTAATGAGGCATCCTTGAAAAAATGGCAGAAAATTTTAACTCTGCAAAAAGATGACCAGGAGCTAAAAATAACAAAAACAACAACAGTGGCTCATGAACATTTCCATGAACATTTCCATACGAGCAGTCATTTCTCACATGAAGATTTGAAATTGAAATTCTTCGATTTCTGCACATCAAGTTACTGACATTTACTCTTTACATGTAATACACTAATGTAGTGAGTCCAGCTTAAGGACATTAATCTTTATTGATTCTTTTTATTAAATTTATAATACTCACAAGGAAGGAGATGTAGATGAGGAGTAGCAGACTAGTGGAGTAGCGAGTTACAGAGAATAATTTTTAAGCTTTGAGACAACTGAGGTTTTTTCTTTCTAGTTGTAGAAGACATTTTTTCAAGGTCAAAAAGCAATAATAAATAGATTAATAGATAAAAGAGGGATGCAATGTATATGAAGGAGAGATAATGAAAAGGCTTTAGATTTCCATAAGCTTATTGTTAACCAAAAATTAACCAAAGTTAACCAAAAATTATGTGCAAAAATATAGTTGTTTTATGTACAATATAGGCTACTCATACTGTACAGTGGTTATGTTGCTGCAGTGTGAACTCTCTCCTGTTACATTTCAGCTTGTCAGAGAGTCTTCCAGACAGACACATACACACACACACACACACACACACACACACACACACACACAGAGAGAGAGAGAGAGAGAGAGAGAGAGAGAGGCACAGAGATACTGGACATGGCCTGCAGTGAAGTCAGCTGTCCCAGGAGATGCCTGACTGAATTAAAAGGACAGATACCATAAACCAGACTCTACTGGCCGGTTCCCATAGTTCCTACTGCTGACTCACAACTGTATGTGTACAGTATGTGTGTCTGTGTGCCTGTGTGAGAGTATAGTGTAGTGTGCAGAATGGTACACAGACATGAATGAAACTATAGAACAATCGACTGTGGTTGTGCAGGTCAGCTCCCAGGTGTGTAGCAGCGATTTGCTGAGAAAAGGGCATATTATGTGCTTAGTCAACTTCCCTGAAAAATAAAATAAATAAATATTGTAATATACAAATAATTTCAAAAAAGAGTGTCCCAACAACTAGATAGATTTGGATCTTGAATGAAATGACTCTTTAAGTCACTCATTTATATATTCATGCCAGTTTTCAGTAACATAAGAGATTACAGATTATTGTTTATTCCATTGCATTGACAATTTCACCTCTGCTGTAAATGTATAATTATACAGGCCATCTTTTTCACATCAAGCGGCATCAATTAGCTATAATGTGTTATTTTTATTGTTCCATTGCATAGTGACTGCATTGTCATTATGCAATTTAATTAATGCCGAAAGTACAATGAGATGCAACATGGTATTTTATTCGGATTGCAGACCAAGCTGGCTTTGGTCTCAGTTAAACTGACTTGAAGATGCTGATCATCTGAGGTGAGGTGTATCTGAGGTGTAGTGCTGAATCATTTTTGCCAAAGACGAAAATAATATCCATTTTTTCTTATTTTCTCAAAGTTCAGTGTGGTTCTTTCTTCATCTTTTAAAGGCTTGGACTATTTTTAAATTTTAGGCATTTAACTGACACTCAGCATAATTTAGTGTACATTTAATGAACAGGTGAGGGTTCAGTGTTTTGCTCATGGGCTCTTAGACAGGATTCTTGGCTGTTGTACCAGTGCACTCTGTTACAAAACTCTTAAGCACCAGGCTGTTCTTCTGCCTCATTACTTTTGTTCGAGCTTGCATGGGAAGTCTGGTGCTAGACAAGTTCAGTCAATGCCTGAAAACTCTAGCCTGAGGAGACATCTCCAAATGCTCCTCTGTCCTAGGTCACAGTTATGTATCCACATGAAGTTCTTGTCCTATGAAATGTCCTGAATCTGAACTGGCTGCTTGAAGCTACGAGGATGGATAGCGACTTGACAGGCGTGGCGATGCTTTTAGCTGGATATGCAGAGTCCTAGGCTATAAGCGGCTTGTTTCCCTCCATGTCAGCTCTTTCCTGAGTTGACCTCTCACTTCTCCCGCTCTGGGGCAGAACAGGGGTGGTACCACTGCTGCCAACACACAGACAGAAACTCTTCCTTCCCAAGGGCACACATACAGATCCAGCCTTGAAACAGATCCAGCCCTGCCTTGCTCAGGGGCATAGAGGCACCTTCTCTCAACTTCAGATGTATACGGTAGAGGAGAATTACACAGATATTACCTTGTCTTGCCCAAGGGCACAGTAGCACAGGAACCACATATAGATGCTGTCCTGCCCTGTACAGGGTTACCAACTCTCAACATTTAAAATTCATCCTGTGGGAAAGAATCATGCCAACATAAGCACAGCAGGACAATCTGTCTCGCCAAGCCCAAAGGCATGAAAAGACGCTGAAAGTAAGCCTGTTCTTCCTTACCCAAGAGAATAGGGATGTTGCTGCCAATACAGAGATAGTAACACTTACCCAAGGGCACAGCATCAAAAGTACAAATGTTGGGCACTGCCATTCCTTATATGTCCACATAGATCACTTCAGCTTCTACACTATACTGAGATATAAATCTGCTCTTTGTCTTTTGACACAGATACACAAGTATTGATGTTTTCAGTCAACCAGTCAACAGGTAAAATTGTCATCAGGAATGTCATACATAATCTTTTAATGCTCCTTATGATTGGCCACACAGGAACTACTGATGTTGAGGCAGATATTTTCAAA